>NW_025900281.1:0-87845 GCF_022539505.1 Lolium rigidum
ATGCGCAGCAGATGACTGTGTATGATCCGGTCCTTGCCGGAAAACAACAAGCCGGGCAACACGATGCCGGTAGAAAAAGCCAAGGGGCAAATCGAGGCTACGCGAAAGGAGGTTATGCCGGAAACAATCACGCCGGTAGATATGAAACCGGGCAAAATTATCGAGCTGCAAGGGCAGCATATGAAGAGGAGGAAATGCTTCCCCCGAGGTACCGGCAGGCAAGGGCCGCGGTACCAGAACATTACGATGAAGCGAATTCGACAACTGAAAGACTCACGGCATACCGGAACCCGTTGGGGGAACGCGTGGGAGAAAGTGATACGTCTCCAACGTACCTATAATTTCTGATGTTCCATGCTTGTTTTATGACAATACTTACATGTTTTGCTTGCACTTTATAATGATTTTATGCATTTTCCGGAACTAACCTATTAACGAGATGCCGAAGTGCCAGTTCCCGTTTTCTCGCCGTTTTTGGTTCCGGAAAGGCTGTTCGGGCAATATTCTCGGAATTCGACGAAATCGAAGACCCAACATCTTATTTTTCCCGGAAGCATCCGAACACCGAAGGAGAGTCGGAGAGGGGCCAGGGGGCCACCACACAACATGGCGGCGCGGCCCCAGGCCTGGCCGCGCCGGCCTACTGTGAGGGGGGCCAGGCAACCTCCGACTCCGTCTCTTCGCCTATATGAGCCCTTTCGACCTAAAAACGCAACCACAATTGACGAAACTCCAGAAAGACTCCAGGGGCGCCGCCACCATCGCGAAACTCCGTTTCGGGGGGACAGAAGTCTCTGTTCCGGCACCCTGCCGGGACGGGGAAGTGCCCCCGGAAGCCATCTCCATCAACGCCACCGCCTCCATCCTGCTCCGTGGGTAGTTCCCCCATGGACTACGGGTTCTAGCCGTAGCTAGTTGGTATTCTCTCCCCCATGTACTTCAATATAATGATCTCATGAGCTGCCTTACATGATTGAGATTCATCTGATGTAATCGGTGTTGTGTTTGTTGGGATCCGATGGATTGTTACATTATGATTAGTCTATCTATAAAGTTTGTGAAGTTATTGTTGCTTCAATCTTGTTGTGTTTAATGCTTGTCACTAGGGCCCGAGTGGCATGATCTTAGATTTAAGCTCTACACTTATTGCTTAGATTGTATCTACAAGTTGTATGCACATGTCTATGTCCGGAACCAAAGGCCCCAAAGTGACAGAAATTGGAACAACTGGAGGGGAAGGCTTAGGTATGAGGATCACATGTTTTCACGGAGTGTTAATGCTTTGCTCCGGTGCTCTATTAAAAGGAGTACCTTAATTTCCAGTAGATTCCCTAGAGGCCCGGCTGCCACCTGCTGGTAGGACAAAAGATGTTGTACAAGTTTCTCATTGCGAGCACGTATGACTATATATGGAAAACATGCCTACATGATTAATGATCTTGATGTTCTGTCTTAATGCTATTTCAATCCTATCAATTGCCCAACTGTAATTTGTTCACCCTACACTTGTTATTGGAGAGTTACCACTAGTGTAGATAGCTGGGAACCCCGGTCCATCTTTCATCATCATATACTCGTTCTACATGACATTGGAAGTAGTATCAACTATTTTCTTGTGCCATTGCTCTCATATTACTATTCATCGCTCGTTGTGTTACCGTTACTACGCTCTCATATCACTGCTACTTTCACATCACCCTTGTTGCTAGTGCTTTTCCAGTGCAACTCGAATTGACAACTCGCTTGTTAAGGCTTATAAGTATTATTTACCTCCCCTTGTGTCGAATCAATAAATTTGGGTTTTACTTCCCTCGAAGATTGTTGCGATCCCCTATACTTGTGGGTCATCAAGACTATTTTCTGGCGCCGTTGCCGGGGAGGCATAGCTCTACTCATAAGTTCACCTGGGAGTACACTCTACCTCTCTCTCTGTTTTTGTTTTATTTTGTTTTGCTTAGTT
The DNA here is from genome assembly GCF_022539505.1 of Lolium rigidum. Taxonomy (NCBI): domain Eukaryota; kingdom Viridiplantae; phylum Streptophyta; class Magnoliopsida; order Poales; family Poaceae; genus Lolium; species Lolium rigidum. The sequence continues at coordinate 1,961 of NW_025900281.1, forward strand.
TACTTTTGTCTAGTTTATTTGTGCTTAGTTTATTTCTGTCTAGTATTATTTTGGTTAGTTTACTTTTTCCTAGTTTCTTTTTTTCTTGTTTTATTTTCCTCATATACCCGAAAATCTATAAAAATTTGAAAAATCAAAAAAATTAAAAACTGCTATTATGGGAGAACCTACAACCTATTTGTAGCTTATTGAATTATATAATAATTATAGAGAATCAAGAACGGGAAAAGTTATGAGTGCTGTGATAGAAAAATTGAATTCAATTGCTAAAATCTTGCTTAAACGCCATGATATAAACTGTTGCTCTAAACAGGATACTAAACATCTTAAATTTCAATGTGGCTTTAGTGAGGAAGTTTTAATTAAGAACTATAATTGGAATAGCTATATTCATTTTGGGTTCGTAGAGGTAGAACAATTTGTCTTACTTATGGGAGCCTCTGAGATTGAATCCTTCATTGCTAGAAATTATGAAACTTGTGTTGTTTGTAAGGACCTTAAAGATTATGTCTCTTCTATCCTTAATTTTTGCATAGAAAGCTACAGTGATAATCCTTATATCATTGATTATAAAGAGAGACTCATTAATGCACAAGAATGCACTCACAATTTGCAGGAACCAGTGGAAGAAGAAATTGATGAACCCGAAAGCTCATTGGATGAAAAAGAGGAGGAAATTGATGAACCCGAAAGCTCATTGGATGAAAAAGAAGAGGAGAGTGATGAACAAAAGGAGGAAGAATGGATTAGCTACCCATGCCAACCTTCTAATGAGAGTAACTCTTTATCTCTTACACTATTTGATTGTCCTCCATGCTTACCGAAAGAGGTTGAATGTTATGTTCCTGTGGATTCTCTTGAAATAGTACCTATGAGTAAAACTTGTGAGAATAATTATGCTACTGTTATTCATGGTAATCGATGCTACTTTGATAAATCTTATGATAATGCTTTGTTTGTGCCTGATGTCGAAATGCATGGTACTAAAGAGTTTTGCTTGGCAAATGTTTATGATAAATCTCTAGATGATGGTGTTATCACCAGAATTTGACCAAGTCAGAGGTGGGCCGCGATCAAGATGGACTTGAAGAATATACATGGAAGAAATACGGGAATCGGCCTTTTATACCAAGTTGGGCTTAATTGTCCATGTATCTGTAACATATTAGATCGCATCTTAGTTTAGAAGTTAGAATCTTACTCGTGCACGGTTTGGTGCACGCCCACATTAGAAAGTCCTTTGGACTATAAATATGTATCTAGGGTTTATGGAATAAACAACAACCAACGTTCAACCACAAACAAATCTCGGCGCATCGCCAACTCCTTCGTCTCGAGGGTTTCTACCGGTAAGCATCATGCTGCCTAGATCGCATCTCGCGATCTAGGCAGCGACAAGCCCGCCTACGTTGTTCATGCGTTGCTCGTACTCGAAGCCTTTTGATGGTGAGCAACGTAGTTATCTTAGACATGTTAGGGTTAGCATTGTTCTTCATATTACATGCTTTCGTAGTGCAACCCTTGCATGTCTAGCCGCCCTTACACCTATCTTAGGTGTAGGGGCGGCACCCCGCTTGATCATAGTTTAGTAGATCTGATCCGTTACGGTTGCTCCTTGTTCATCAAGGATTAGTTTAATATCCGCAATAGTTAGGCCTTACAAGGGGTCGGAGGATCCAGCGGCGTGTAGGGTGGCGTTTGCTAGTCCTAGAACGGATGTTCCGGGATCAACCTCGTGTTGGTTTTTAGGCCCCGTCTAGGATCGGCTTATGGTCACCGTGCGCGAGCGCGAGGCCCAATCCTCGAGTAGGATGATCCGATTATGCGGTGAAAACCCTAAATCGTCGTAGATCTCATTAGCTTTACCTTGATCAAGCAGGACCACCATATATTCGGACACCTCGTCCGAATCATGGGTGGATCGGCTCTTTGAGCCGATTCACGAGGATAACCCGAGAGCCGATCGAGGCTCGTATTTAACGTTTACGTGTGTGCCCTGCAGGAAACTAAGCGAGGCATCATCCACACCTTCCCGACCGGTATAGGTCAGGTGGCACGCCCTTGTGATAAACATCGGCGCGTGCGACCAGGAGGCTTTGCGGGCCGTCGCTCCGAGGGACCGGGGCCAGCCGCAGCCCTAGTTGTTCCCGGCTCTACCGTGTTGACCGTCTCCGCCCGCCGGGGGTTTCGACGTCAACACATTCTCGGCACGCCGGTGGGACCGTCGACGACATCCACGACATCGCCATCTACATCCGAGATGGCGGAAGACACTCCGGTCACGTACGAGGATCTGCCTGATGAGCTCAAGAAGAAGCATGACGAGATCAAGGCAACCCTCGAAGCCGAACTCATCGGCTCCTTCCACCGAACTCGCTCCCATGGCGTCAGGTGGAAGGGTTTCACACCTGAAGGCGCGCTCGATGGAGTGGACCTGTCCGCCCCGTCAGAAGAACGCACCAGGTCGCTGCGGCAGGAAATCAACTACATGGTGGCTCATTCGCTGCACCGCCATTCTGAGAGCCTGGTGAACACCTTGGAGCGTGTCGCTCTGCGCGTCGTCAAGGAAATCATGAGTCACCGGTACTCCCCGTCGGGACCGGCTCTGGGGACTTTCAAGGGAGAGATGCCGCTCCAGCCCCAGCCGTTCGCATGGGCAGCACCGGAACTGTCGTACTCATCGGCATACGTCGTCTACAAGGTTGGTGGTGATCCTAGTGACTACCAATTCCTACCTGAGCCGCCTAAGGAGGTCCCGCACGGATACGCGTGCGCATACGTACCGGACTGCAACGCCTGGGCACTCTCGAACCAGGCTGCAATATCAGCGGCCTCTGGAACGGCAGGAGGAACGTCAGGAGCCGATCCTGAGAAGCAATCGTGGCTGGCTAAGTACGCCACCCCGACAAACCTCCAAAGCCCAGCTCTCTGCAGCTTGGCTTAGAACCGGAAAAGCAAGCATGGCTGGTTAAGTATGCCACCCCGGCGATTCTTCGTGGTTCGACACCTTCAGCCATCACAGCGGATCAGATTTGTGCAATTCTGAAAGATCAGTTCGGCATGATGCCGAAAAGGAAGGCGTTCGGCTACACCAAGCCGTACCCCAACAGCTACGAACTGATCCCACTGCCACCCAAATATCGGCTCCCGGACTTCACGAAGTTTAGTGGATCAGATGGTTCCAGCTCCATCGAGCATGTGAGCCGATATTTGGCACAGCCGGGCACGATCTCAGCGTCAGATGAGTTGCGCGTGAGGTTCTTCTCACAGTCCCTCACAGGATCGGCTTTCGGGTGGTACACATCGCTACCACCGAACTCCATCCAAACTTGGAAGCAGTTGGAAGAGCAGTTCCATGAGCAGTACCACTCAGAGGCTTCCGATGTTGGTTTTGCCGATCTAGCGCAAGTACGTCAGAAGCGCGGGGAGACAGTGGCAGAATACGTCCAGCGCTTCAGGACCATTAGGAACCGATGCTTCTCGGCTCGTATAAGTGAAAGAGAAGCAGTCGAGTTGGCGGTGGTGGGTCTCTCATCATCGATCAAGGACGTGGCCTCCCAAGCAGATTACCCTTCGTTAGCGCACATGGTGCAGAAGCTGACAGCATATGAACAGCGCCACCCAGATGTTTACCAGGACAAATTCAAGCGGGTGGTGACTGTGGTTGAGGCAGACGAAGATGAAGGTGCCATGGGAGATCGGGAGGTAGCAAGGTGGCTGAATGGACTCGAGCGACAGGCCCCGTGACCCGCAAATGGGTGAAGCCACAAGGCCCTCCAAAAGGGTTCGACTTCGACGTGACTAAGACGGAGCAGATTTTTGACCTCTTACTCGCGGAGAAGCATATAAAGGTACCCGAAGGCCACAAGTTCCCCACGGTGCAAGAGCTGAACGGAAGGCCATACCGCAAATGGCATAACACGTTCTCCCACACCACCAACGATCGCAGGTGTGGCGGCAGCAGATCCAAAGGGCGATAGAAAATGGACGGTTGATTTTTAACCAGTACGCCATGAAGGTCGACACACACCCTTTCCCCGCCGTAAACATGGTGGAGTATGCTTGCCATGCAGGGTGCCAGCCGGGTTTCCTGTGCAATATCAACATGGTAGATCTTGGACACCACGCCGGCAAGGATGGAGATGAGGGCAGCTGCTCTCATAGCAAAGAAACAGAGGAAGCCGCTCCACGCGATCGGCTCCGCCAAGACGGCAAGCGCTACGTAACGGAGGAGAAGTGAAGAACATAAGATATCAGCGACCTCTCTCCGATCACCTCCTCAATAAGTATGTGAGTCGGCACGACCAACGCCGACGGTCCAGCGACGATGATGAAAGAGATCGTCCGGCTAGAGAAGCCGAAGACATCGTCGGCATAATCGCGATGAAGAGGAGCACGAGCGTTGTGCCAAGGGAAAGGCAAGGGAGCAAGACGACGAGGACGAGCACTGGGATTGTCCCTTCTTCGAGCACTCGCTGGGATTCAGGAATGAGCCGATTGCCAACAATCGGCAATTGCCCAGAATGCAACCGGAAGAAGGAGGAGGCAGCCAACGTGTCCGTGTTCGAGCGCTTAGGGCCTCTCCCGCCACAGAGCAAACGAGCTGAGTCCCCTCGGTTGAAAGATCTCGAAGATTCGGAAGACGAGGGGGAGGAAGAAGAAGACAGGTATCACCGGCCAAGGTGGTGCCCTGATGGACTCAGCCGTTCCCAGAAACGCAGGGTTCAACGATTGCGCGGCTCGGAAGAAGCCGAGAGGTTATACTTGCATACATTGAGGAAGGCAAGGCTCGATCCGCTGCAAAGGTTCAGCGAACCCTGGATGAAGAGGGTCGTCCACGGAAAATGGAGTGGCGCCCCAAGCAAAGGAAAGCCGATGATGAAACATCGGCCGGCACAAACATGGTGCTCGTTCTTCCGACGAAGCTCAGTGCTCCACGGTTACACGATACATCCAAGGTGGACGACAGCAAGCGTACCAACATGATAAAGTCAGAGATTGGACTGGTTCTGTCTACCGGCCTGAACGAGTAGCAAGGGCACGTCAAGGAGCAAACATGGCGAGGCTGATCCTGGTGATCGGCCCCAAAAATTTATGAAGGGAACTTACAAAACCTTCACCGAGCGAGCAACGTGGAGGCCGATTCCAGCAATCGGCCAAAATTATCCTCACCCACCATTCTGCCTGGGTTCAACATGTTATCCAACAGAGCCGATACCATCAATTCTCTTGACAGAATCGGCTCGGGGGGGCACCCAGGTGGATAGAACACGAGGATATGCAATGGAAGCGTCTCATCCTTTGGTGAGGGGTATTGGAATATGGGGGCCGATGCACTAGTCGGCCGTAAAAAAAAATCTGAAAATTCGAAAATTTTCGAGCACAGCCGATGCAGCAGACATCGACTTAAGGATATAAAAGCTGATGCATGGCCATCGACTCAAGAGGAATGACCGTTACGATCAGAGGGTCAATGGAGCACGAAGGGGGATTTTAACGGAAGAACTCCTCAATGGAGTAGTTTAAGAGCTCGGATCCTCTCTTCAAGGACAAGACCAGGAACAGCCTGGACGTGCAGATCAGGTCAAGGATGGAGCGCATCAGATCCACCAAAGGAAAAGGAGCCGATCTGGCCGGCAAGAACTGAAGAAAGCTCGGGGGGCAGCTCACCTTGAAGGCTCTCTGCTTTGAGAAGCCGATTTATGTTCAAATCGGCTGGCTCTGCATAAGAAGCTCCCTCAGACATGATCAAGCCCAGGTCCATACAGCTAATTCGCGTATCCTCGTCTCTGTTTTGTTTTGGCTGAGACTCGGGGGGCAACAGGCCTGTAGGTGCCCTGTTTTTAAGAGCCGATTGGAGTTACCTCGGTTGTTATTGCATCATGATCGTCTCAGGGAGGAACTGGGAAGGAAAAGCCGTCGTCTGGTCCGAGGTTTGGACCGTGCTGGTGCTGCAAGAAAAGAAGAGATTGGTTCCTCAAATTAGCCGATGAATAGTCATCGGCTGCGGACCGCAAAACGCCACGGTCGAGAAAAACAATAATAGCCCGATTCGTCACTATCGGTCTTGGTGTGGCAAGCGGGAGGATGGAAATTGGATTAATGAAAGGAGAAATTGGAAGAACAATTCTCATTAATTCAAAGGAGTAGCTTTACAAGAAGAGCCGATGGCTCTCAAAAGAGGGATCTAGTGCCTAGTGCACTGCTACTGCTAGTCCTACTCTACTAGTCGTCGCTGTCCTCATCATCGCCGTCGTCGAGGTCGTCGGCGCCGCTCCCGTGAAGCTCGCTCGCTGCTGCCCCGGCCGGCCGGCTGGAGCCTCCTCCTCCTCCTCGTCATCATCATCGTCCTCGCTATCCGCCCAGCCGCGGAAGCGCTTCATTGGAGGATACCCAATGGAGGCGGAGGAATCATCTTCCTCCTCCTCATCTTCTTCTTCCTCGTCATCATCGTCGTCCTCGCTGTCCGCCCACATGCGTGAGCGCTTCTTCGGCGGGAGCCTGGCGGAGGGGAGGCCTTGGTCTTCTCCGCTTCTCCTCCCTTCTTCTCCTTGTCGGAGGAGATGGGGTGCGCCCGGAGCGGAGATCGTCCTCTTCTTTGTTCTTCGGCAACGGTTGGAGAGAGGTGCCCGAAGCGGAGGAGGAAGAGGAAGACATGGCTGCAGGAGAGAAGGGTTTTTTGGTTTGGTGAACAGAGAGCAGAGCAAGGCGATGGAGTGGTGAACCGTTTGGCACAGATAAATAAAGAGAGTGTAGTGGAGATTTAATGCCATGACGGTTCTCGAGGACGTGAGGCCGAAATTGACAGTTCATACAAAGAAGCCCGGGAGGCGAGGCGTAATGATGGAAGATTCTCGCAGCGGTTCATGCTCGCCACGACATGACCCGACGAAAGAAAGCGTAATGATTTTGGAAATGTCATTTCCAAAACCAGGGGGCATGTGTTATCACCGAATTTGACCAAGTCGTAGGTGGGCCGCGATCAAGATGGACTTGAAGAATATACATGGAAGAAATACGGGAATCGGCCTTTTATACCAAGTTGGGCTTAATTGTCCATGTATCTGTAACATATTAGATCGCATCTTAGTTTAGAAGTTAGAATCTTACTCGTGCACGGTTTGGTGCACGCCCACATTAGAAAGTCCTTTGGACTATAAATATGTATCTAGGGTTTATGGAATAAACAACAACCAACGTTCAACCACAAACAAATCTCGGCGCATCGCCAACTCCTTCGTCTCGAGGGTTTCTACCGGTAAGCATCATGCTCGCCTAGATCGCATCTCGCGATCTAGGCAGCACAAGCCTGCCTACGTTGTTCATGCGTTGCTCGTATCGAAGCCTTTTTGATGGCGAGCAACGTAGTTATCTTAGACATGTTAGGGTTAGCATTGTTCTTCATATTACATGCTTTCGTAGTGCAACCCTTGCATGTCTAGCCGCCCTTACACCTATCTTAGGTGTAGGGCGGCACCCCGCTTGATCATAGTTTAGTAGATCTGATCCGTTACGGTTGCTCCTTGTTCATCAAGGATTAGTTTAATATCCGCAATAGTTAGGCCTTACAAGGGGTCGGAGGATCCAGCGGCGTGTAGGGTGGCGTTTGCTAGTCCTAGAACGGATGTTCCGGGATCAACCTCGTGTTGGTTTTTAGGCCCCGTCTAGGATCGGCTTATGGTCACCGTGCGCGAGCGCGAGGCCCAATCCCGAGTAGGATGATCCGATTATGCGGTGAAAACCCTAAATCGTCGTAGATCTCATTAGCTTTACCTTGATCAAGCAGGACCACCATATATTCGGACACCTCGTCCGAATCATGGGTGGATCGGCTCTTTGAGCCGATTCACGGGATAACCTCGAGAGCCGATCGAGGCTCGTATTTAACGTTTACGTGTGTGCCCTGCAGGAAACTAAGCGAGGCATCATCCACACCTTCCCGACCAGGTATAGGTCAGGTGGCACGCCCTTGTGATAAACATCGGCGCGTGCGACCAGGAGGCTTTGCGGGCCGTCGCTCTGAGGGACTGGGGCCAGCCGCAGCCCTAGTTGTTCCCGGCTCTACCGTGTTGACCGTCTCTGCCCGCCAGGGGGTTTCTGACGTCAACAGATGGTCCTATGTTACTTGATACTATTAATTGTACTACTAATGAAAATGGGATTGGAGAGTTCTTGACTTTATCTATGAGTCCCATATCTTTTGAGAATGATCAATCATCTTGTTACATTATTGATAAAAGTGGGTTTGAAAGTTTTAATCCTATTATTTTTGAGCTTGATAAAAATTATGTGTTTGTGAATCATGAAAAGCATGTTGTATGTGATAGTTATGTTGTTGAGTTTGTTAATGAAGCTGCTGAAAATTATTATGAGAGAGGAAAATATGGTTGTAGAAATTTTCATGGTACCAAAACACCTCTTATATGCTTAAAATTTTGAAGTTACTCTTGTTTTATCTTCTTATGTTGTCACTTTGTTCTTCATGAATTTATTTGTGTACAAGATTCGTATGGATAGGAAGTGGGTTAGACTTAAATGTGTTTTGAATTTGCTTTTTGATGCTCTCTTTTGCTTCAACTCTTATTTCTTGCGAGTGCATCATTAAAATTGCTGAGCCCATCTTAATGGCTATAAAGAAAGCACTTCTTGGGAGATAACCCATGTGTTTATTTTGCTAGTATTTTGTTGTGTTTTGGAAGTTGTTACTACTGTAGCAACCTCTCCTTATCTTTATTTTATTGCAATGTTGTGCCAAGTGAAGTCTCTAATAGAAGTTTGATGCTAGATTTGGATTTCTGCGCAGAAATAGATTTCTTGCTGTCACTAATCTGGGTATGATTCTCTGTTGGTAACTCAGAAAAATCTGCCAATTTACGTGAATGATCCTCAGATATGTACGCAACTTTCATTAGTTTTGAGTTTTCTGATATGAGCAACGGAAGTACCTCTTAAAAATTCGTGTTTACTGGCTGTTCTGTTTTGGCAGATTATGTCTCTGTTTTTTTGCATTGTCCCTTGTGGACTTTATGTGAGGCTTTCTAGACGTGGAGAGCTGTAGCTAATGTTTTATTGAGTTCTTGCAATGTGTCACTACAGGGCCAAGGTGGATTAAAGTTTTTTGAGTACTAACCCCTCTAATGAAGTTTATGAGAAGTTTGGTGTGAAGGAAGTTTTGAAGGGTCAAGAGAGGAGGATGATATATGATCAAGAAGAGTGAAAAGTCTAAGCTTGGGGATGCCCCGTGGTTCATCCCTACATATTTCAAGAAGACTCAAGCGTCTAAGCTTGGGGATGCCCAAGGCATCCCCTTCTTCATCAACTTATCAGGTTTCTTCTATTGAAACTATATTTTTATTCGGTCACATCTTATGTGCTTTACTTGGAGCGTCTGTGTGTTTTTATTTTTGTTTATGTTTGAATAAATTCGGATCCTAGCAATCCTTGTGTGGGAGAGAGACATGCTCCGCTTTTTCATATGAACACTTGTGTTCTTCGTTTTACTTTTAATGTTCAATGATAAAAGTCGGAAGCTATTGCATTTATTGCTATTTGGTTGGAAAAAGAAAATGCCTCATATTGTCTTGGATAATTTGATACTTGGCAATTGTTTTGAGCTCTCAAGTAGATCATGATTAAGCTCTTGCATCATGTAGTTTAAACCTATTAGTGGAGAAATACCGTAGAGCTTGTTGAAATTGGTTTGCATGATTGGTCTCTGTAAGGTCTAGATATTTTCTCGTAATTGTGTTTGAGCAACAAGGAAGACAGTGTAGAGTTTTATAATGCTTGCAATATGTTCTTATGTAAGTCTTGCTGTACCGGTTCATACTTGTGTTTGCTTCAAACAACCTTGCTAGCCAAAGCCTTGTACTGAGAGGAAATGCTTCTCGTGCATCCAAAACCTTGAACCAAAACTTATGCCATGTGTGTCCACCATACCTACCTACTATGTGGTATTTTTTGCCATTCCAAGTAAATACTTCATGTGCTACCTTTAAACAATTCAAAACTTTATTACTCCTTATTTGTGTCAATGTTTTATAGCTCATGAGGAAGTATGTGGTGTTTTATCTTTCAATCTTGTTGGGCAGCTTTCACCAATGGACTAGTGGCTTCATCCGCTTATCCAATAATTTTGCAAAAAGAGCCGGCGCGGGGTTCCCGACCCCCAATTAATCAACCTTCATTAATAATTCTCTTCACATGTTTTGCTCCGATTCATCGGTAAGCAACTTAATTTTGCAAATAGACACTCCTTCATGGTATGTGAATGTTGGAAGGCACCCGAGGATTCGGTTAGCCATGGCTTGTGTAAGCAAAAGGTTGGGAGGAGTGTCAACCATAACTAAAACTAAAATACATGTGTAAACAAAAGAGAAGAGGGATGATCCACCTTGCTGGTAGAGATAACGTCCTTCATGGGAGCCGCTCTTTGAAAGTCTGTTTGATGAGGTAGTTAGAGTGCCCACTACCATTCGTTGACAACAACAAACACCTCTCAAAACTTTACTTTTATACTCTCTATATGATTTCAAAACTTAAAAAGCTCTAGCACATGATTTAATCCCTGTTTCCCTCTGCGAAGGGCCTTTCTTTTACTTTATGTTGAGTCAGTTTACCTACTTCCTTCCATCTTAAAAGCAAACACTTGTGTTAACTGTGCATTGATTCTTACATACTTGCTTATTTGCATTCATCATATTACTTTGTGTTGACCATTATCCATGAGATATACATGTTGAAAGTTGAAAGCAATTGCTGAAACTTAAATCTTCCTCTCGTGTTGCTTCAATGCTTTTACTTTGAATTTATTGCTTTATGAGTTAACTCTTATGTCAGACTTTTTGATGCTTGTCTTGAAAGTACTATTCATGAAAAGTTTTGCTATATGTTATCTATTTGTTAGCAACTATAGATCATTGCCTTGAGTCACTGCATTCATCTCATATGCTTTATAATAGTATGATCAAGGTTATGTAAGTAGCATGTCACTACAGAAATTACTCTTTTTATCGTTTACCTACTCGAGGGCGAGCATGAACTAAGCTTGGGGATGCTTGATATGTCTCCAACGTACCTATAATTTCTGATGTTCCATGCTTGTTTTATGACAATACTTACATGTTTTGCTTGCACTTTATAATGTTTTTATGCATTTTCCGGAACTAACCTATTAACGAGATGCCGAAGTGCCAGTCCTCGTTTTCTGCGTTTTTGGTTCCGTAAAGGCTGTTCGGGCAATATTCTCGGAATTCGACGAAACGAAGACCCAACATCTTATTTTTCCCGGAAGCATCCAGAACACCGAAGGAGAGTCGGAGAGGGGCCAGGGGGCCACCACACAACATGGCGGCGCGGCCCCAGGCACCCTCCGACTCCGTCTCTTCGCCTATATAAGCCCTTTCGACCTAAAAACGCAACCACAATTGACGAAACTCCAGAAAGACTCCAGGGGCGCCGCCACCATCGCAAAACTCCGTTTCGGGGGGACAGAAGTCTCTGTTCGGGCACCCTGCCGGGACGGGGAAGTGCCCCCGAAAGCCATCTCCATCAACGCCACCGCCTCCATCATGCTCCGTGAGTAGTTCCCCCATGGACTACGGGTTCTAGCTGTAGCTAGTTGGTATTCTCTCCCCCATGTACTTCAATACAATGATCTCATGAGCTGCCTTACATGATTGAGATTCATCCGATGTAATCGGTGTTGTGTTTGTTGGGATCCGATGGATTGTTACATTATGATTAGTCTATCTATAAAGTTTGTGAAGTTATTGTTGTTGCAATCTTGTTGTGTTTAATGCTTGTCACTAGGGCCCGAGTGGCATGATCTTAGATTTAAGCTCTACACTTATTGCTTAGATTGTATCTACAAGTTGTATGCACATGTCTATGTCCGGAACCAAAGGCCCCAAAGTGACAGAAATTGGGACAACTGGAGGGGAAGGCTTAGGTATGAGGATAACATGTTTTCACGGAGTGTTAATGCTTTGCTCCGGTGCTCTATTAAAAGGAGTACCTTAATTTCCAAGTAGATTCCCTAGAGGCCCTGCTGCCACCGAGCTGGTAGGACAAAAGATGTTGTACAAGTTTCTCATTGCGAGCACGTATGACTATATATGGAAAACATGCCTACATGATTAATGATCTTGATGTTCGTCTTAATGCTATTTCAATCCTATCAATTGCCCAACTCGTAATTTGTTCACCCAACACTTGTTATTGGAGAGTTACCACTAGTGTAGATAGCTGGGAACCCCGGTCCATCTTTCATCATCATATACTCGTTCTACATGACATTGGAAGTAGTATCAACTATTTTTTGGTGCCATTGCTCTCATATTACTATTACTGCTGCTGTGTTACTATTACTACTGCTCTCATATCACTGCTACTTTCACATCACCCTTGTTGCTAGTGCTTTTCCGGGTGCAGCTGAATTGACAACTCAGTTGTTAAGGCTTATAAGTATTCTTTACCTCCCCTTGTGTCGAATCAATAAATTTGGGTTTTACTTCCCTCGAAGACTGTTGCGATCCCCTATACTTGTGGGTCATCAGAAAGACACCTGCCAGAACGGGATGCGAGGCACCGTCTGGATAGAGTGTATTTATCCGAAATGATCGAGGCAAAAGGTCCTCCGGGCCCTAAGTGTTTTGGCCCAAGGATCATGAAAGAGGAACCACCAGTTCGCAACTTCCAGTTGCCCCGTGATACAAAAACATATGATGGCACCACAAAGCCGGAAGACTGGCTCGCGGATTACGTAACCGCGGTATACGTCGCTGGCGGCGGAGGAACCGTAACTGGTGGAGGAAACCGGCGTTGGGCCGTGAGAATTGTACCATCATTCCTGGTGGGACCGGCACGAATCTGGCTGAACAACTTGCCGGCAGGAAGCATAAACGGTTGGTTGGACTTTGAGGAAGCTTTTGTGAGTAACTTCAGCAGCACATACCGGAGGCCCAACAGGCCGCAGCAGCTCGCCTTGTGCGTGCAGCGCCCAAATGAAACAGACCAGGATTACCTGACCCGGTGGAACTCCACGAGAAACTCCTGCGAAGGGGTGATAGAGGCGCAAGCCATTGCTTGGTTTTGCAATGGATGCCGCAGAGGTTCGCCGTTGTGGCAAAAGCTACAGCGGAACATGCCGGTAACTCTGGCGGAGATGATACGTGTGGCAGATAGCTACACATTGGGGGACCCAATGCAACCGACAGTGCAAGCTGATCCGGCACAAACAAGACAACCGCGACAAGATTAATACCGGGACAACCGGCACAACAAAAGAAGGGAAGATTTTCCGGACCGAAGGTATGGTCCACAGCAAGTAGCTGCGGTGTAGGATAACTCCGGCCCAAGCGGGAGCCAAAGGCAAAAAAAACCCGGATCGCAGCTGTGGGCGGGTCCTAAAAAACAATGGGTTGAAAAGAAGAAGTGGGGAGAGAAAAAAGACTGGCAAGAGCATATGAGATACACCATGGAAGCAGCAATGGAGCAACCATGCCGGTTTCACACTCCAAATCCGACGAAGCCGGCAAACCATCTGACAAAAGATTGCTCTTGGATTAAGCACTTGATGTTAAGAGGTGCGGCAAAAGATGCGCAAGCACAAGGATGTTCCACAATACTGCCACCCTCGCATGACATGTTACATCAGCACCCATTACCACCACCACCACCTCTTACCGGAGCAAACGCGCTATCGGTACAGCCTCAGCCAAACCGGCAGCAGCATCAGCAAGTTCATCAGGTGGGAGAAGGCAATGGCCAACCACCTCCACCGGCACCTTTGGGCCGGAACGTTTACCACGACCCGGACGTGTGCTGTGTTGTGTTCGTTACTGAGCCAACCGACAGGCAAAGCCTGCGTCGTCGTTCCATGGAAGTGAACGATGTGATGCCGGCAGTACCAAAGTACATGCTGTGGTCAGATCAAGAAATCTCCTGGTCGTTCAAGGATCACCCCAAAATAATGCCTAATCCGGGTGGTTATGCTCTTGTGGTAGACCCAATCATGCATGGGCCAACGACTCGAGTCAAGTTCAGCAAAGTGCTGATAGACAATGGAAGCAGCATAAACATCATGTACCGGCACACAATGCATATGCTAGGCATAACAGAAAACATGCTACAGCCAACTCGCACAACTTTCCACGGAATCGTTCCGGGCTTGTCCTGCGCGCGCTGGGAAAAGTCCGGGTGGATGTATCATTCGGAGGGCGTGACAATTGTCGGGTTGAAAACATTGAGTTCGAGGTGGTGGACCTGGATAGCCCTTACCATGCATTGCTGGGGAGACCGGCATTGGCAGCTTTCATGGCCTTGACTCACACGGCCTATCTCAAGATGAAGATGTCGGCACCTCGTGGACCCTTAACTGTGGTGGGAAATTACAAGATTTCGCTGGAAACTGCGTCCGCCGGATCAAACCTGGCAGAATCGCTGATGATTGCAGAGGAAAAGAGGAGGATGCAAACCGCGGTTGCGCTGGCTCAGTCCTCACAGTTGAGCTTAGCGGAAATGAGTGGCAATTTGGGCACACCGGCATTCAAGCCGACAAAAGAAACAAAAGATATCGTACTGGACCCAGCTTATCCGGAGCGTACCGTTCGCATCGGTGCCGGCCTGAGTGAGGCATAGGAAAGCGCGCTCGTCAGCTTCCTCAGTGAGAATCGGAATATCTTTGCCTGGTCTACTGATGACTTGGTGGGTGTTCCGAGGGAGCTGGCTGAGCACTCTTTAAATGTCCGGAAGGATGCGAAGCCGGTGCGACAACCTTTACGCCGGTTTGCTGAGGATAGGAGGAAAATCATTGGAGAAGAAGTGACAAAGTTGTTGGTTGCCGGTTTCATCGTGGAAGTGTTGCATACTGAATGGCTAGCCAATCCGGTGCTGGTCGAAAAGAAGAAAGAAGAGAACCTTGAAGCAAAAGCTCCAAAGGTGTGGCGCATGTGCATCGACTACACCAACCTGAACAAAGCTTGCCCAAAAGATCCTTTCCCCTTACCCCGGATCGATCAAGTGATTGATTCTACTGCTGGGTGTGAGTTGTTGTCTTTCCTGGATGCATATTCCGGTTTCCACGAAATTCCCTTGAAAAAGGAAGATCAAATAAAAATTGCGTTCATTACCCCGCACGGGGCTTACTGCTATGTCACTATGCCTTTAGGTTTGCGCAACGCTGGTGCAACGTACCAGCGCTGTATGCAAAAGTGCTTGTTTGATCAAATCAGAAAAAATGTGCAAGTCTATGTGGACGATGTCGTGGTAAAAACTAAGGTAAAAGAAACCTTAATCGACGATCTCCGGCAAACATTTGATAACTTAAGAAGATTCCGGATGAAACTCAATCCGGCAAAATGCACATTCGGTGTTCCCGCCGGCAAACTGCTTGGCTTTCTCGTATCAAGCCGGGGCATTGAGGTTAATCCGGTAAAAATCCGGGCAATCGAAAGAATGACTATACCGCGAGATCTCAAGGACGTGCAAAAGTTTACCGGAAGCTTGGCATCGCTAAGCCGGTTCATAAGCAGGTTGGGAGAAAAGGCTCTGCCACTCTACGCTCTGATGAAAAAATCTGATACGTTCGTTTGGACCCCTCAGGCAGACGCAACGTTTAAAGAGCTGAAGACAATGCTAGCCACCGCACCAATACTGGCTTCACCTTTGGAAAGGGAACCCATGTTGTTATACATAGCAGCAACCAACCAGGTTGTAAGTGTTGTAGTAGTAGTGGAAATAGAAGAGGAAGGAAAAACCATGCAGAGGCCGGTATACTACCTGAGCGAGGTGCTCTCCCTCTCAAAACAAAACTACCCACATTTCCAGAAAATGACTTATGGCATGTTCATGGCCGCCACAAAGCTTAAGCATTACTTTGAGGAGCACCCCATGAAAGTGGTGAGTGAGGCACCCATTTCCGATATCATGTGCAACAAAGACGCTAGCGGTAGGATTGCAAAGTGGGCGATCCAGATATCACCATATGTACCGGTGTATGAAAGAAGAGATGCCATAAAATCGCAAGCCTTAGCTGATTTCCTGGTTGATTGGGCGGAAATGCAATACAAGCCGCCAGACCAAAAAATAGAATATTGGAAGATGCACTTTGACGGATCCAAACTCAAAGAGGGTCTAGGTGCCGGTGTGGTGCTTACCTCACCTAAAGGAGATCACCTCCGGTATGTTTTGCAAGTGCATTTCAGGGCATCCAACAATGTCGCTGAATACGAGGCTTTGATTCATGGACTTAAGGTCGCAAAAGAAATCGGCGCACACCGGATCATTTGCTACGGAGATTCAGATCTTGTGGTGCAACAATGTTTCGGAGATTGGGATGCAAAAGATGCCAACATGGCTTCATACCGGTTTCACGTGCAAAAGATTGCCGGCTTCTTTGAAGGCTATGAGTTTCACCATGTGCCACGAGCGGAAAATGAAGCCGCGGATGCTTTGTCCAAGCTAGGCTCATCTAGGCAAGAAATTCCTCCCGGAATAGCCTTGGCACACTTAAGAGTACCATCAATCAAACCAAGTCCGGAATCGGAGTCCATTTTTGTACCGGAATCACATGTTGTACCAATGGATATCGATGAAGGAAACCCGGGGACTGTTCCGGCAAACTCGGGGACTATTCCGGTAAACTCGGGGACTGCTGCGTCCATACCGGAGGAAACAATGCTGGTGGATAACATGGAGATAGACGTACCGGTGTTTCTGGTTCGAGAGGCACCATCTTGGGTTAAACCTATTAAGGAATTCCTGATCAACGGCACCTTGCCGATTGACGAAAGTGAGTCCAAAAGGATCCAGAGAAGGTCCAAAGCATACACCATCATCAATGGCGAGGTGTACAAGAGAAGTGTTACCGGTGTCCTTCAAAGATGTGTGGAACCGGAAGAGGGAAAAGAAATGCTTGTGGAGATTCACCAAGGGGAATGTGGGCACCACGCTTCGTCAAGGGCATAGGTAGCGAAAGTATTCCGGCATGGGTTCTATTGGCCCACTGCTTTGGAAAATGCTGAGGATCTGGTACGAAAATGCAATGGATGCCAGAGGTACGCCAAGCAAAATCATACCCCGGCATCCGGTTTAAAAACCATACTGCTAACTTGGCCATTTGTTGTTTGGTGCCTTGACATGGTTGGCCCATTCAAAACTGCAAGGGGGAGCATGACCCACATCTTGGTTATGGTGGACAAATTCACCAAGTGGCTAGAAGTAAAACCTATTGCAAAATGTGATGGGCACACAGCGGTGAAGTTCTTAAAAGATGTCATCCTGCGGTACGGATACCCACATAGTATCATAACTGACAATGGCTCAAACTTTGCCCAAGGTGAGTTCAAGCGATTCTGTGAGGATAACAATATCCGGTTGGATTTGTCCTCAGTGGCACACCCACAAGGCAATGGCCAGGTGGAAAGAACAAATGCGCTGGTGCTTTCCGGTATAAAACCAAGGCTCATTGAACCACTCGAGAAGACACCGGGGTGTTGGCTTGATGAGCTGCCATCAGTGTTGTGGAGCATAAGAACGACTCCAAACCGGTCTATCGGATACACTCCATTCTTTATGGTTTACGAAGCAAAAGCGGTCATACCAACCGACATTCTCCATGACTCACCAAGGGTGCAGCTCTATACCGAACAAGAGGTAAAAGAGGCCCGAGAAAACGATGTGTACTTGCTAGAAGAAGCAAGAGAATTAGTGTTGGCAAGAACAGCCATTTACCAGCAAAACCTCATACGCTATCATAGCCGGAAGGTTAATCCGAGGGTATTCCGGGAAGGAGATCTGGTGTTGCGCCTAGTGCAGCGCACTGAAGGCCGGCATAAACTTTCACCCCCATGGGAGGGACCTTTCATTGTGAGCAAAGCTCTCCACAATGATGCCTATTACCTAATCGACGCACAGGAATGGAAAGAAGGAAAGGCGGACAGATCCGGAGATGAGACCAAGCGTCCGTGGAACATAGCTCTGTTGCGTCCTTTCTACTCATGAAGTTGTGGTGTACGAAGTTCCTTTTTGTACCTTATTTGCTATGAATAAAAGATGTCGGAACCTCGAATGAATCTCGGGGACTAACCCTCCTGAAATTGCATGCAATATGTTTATTTTTTCAGTTTACCGGTTGCTTGTTGGACATTTTTTCTTTCCGGTTTAGTAATGTGCTAAACCTACCGGAGTCTTCGACTTTGCTACTGTCCGCAACCCGGCTTCATGGCGAGCAAGATAAACCGGTAGGAATTAAGCACGTGAACTACGAAAAGAGAGAGTGGGAACGAACAATCCGGAAAAATTTAACTAACCCCGGCTAAACCGGTTTTTCGTGAAAATTTCGAGTTATTTCTAAATTCAAGAAAGTGCTTGCTTGGCAAAAGAACTTTGTGCCTCATACGCCAAAACACCCAAAAGAGGTAGGCAGAGCCAAAGCAAAAGAGCCAAGTGTGCATCGGATTGGATGCGGAAACGATTCCGAAATCTTCGCAGTACAAGATCAAAAGCAAACAATGAGCAAAATGCTAAGGTAATATGCAAACATAACTTGATAACCTACCGATAAAGCATACCGGCATAAATTGTTGTAGCACAACCAACGGAAGAGCTAAGTTTTATCTTACATCAAAGACCCCGGCATACCGGGGCAGAATTTAACAGACATTGTTTTCCCAAGCGACAGATACAACAAAGGTAGGATGAAAGCATTCAAGCAGCAGGAGCTTCAGGAGGAGCAGCACCGGCCTCCGGAGCTTCCGGAGGCGCATCACCAGCTTTCCGGAGAGCATCGCCCTCTCCGGTATCCTCATCTTCCTCGTCCTCTCCTTCTTCTTCGTCGCTAAGGTAGTCCTTGACGTCGGGAGGAGGGGGGATGAAGGTGCGGACCGGGGCGTACTCTGCAATCCGGTAGGCGCGATCCTTCCGCTTTGCGGTGAGGACCGGATCCTTGTCGGTGGGAGCATCTTCGCGCACGCTGTGGAGGGCGTCCAAGTCCAAGTCCTCATACCAGGAGCAGGCGATGCGTAGCGCCGCATCCGCTCCGGCACGAGCTGCTGAGCACTGCCACTCGCGGATCCTCCGGCCGGCACCTTTCAGGCGTTCGGAGGTGAGCGTCAGGTTAGCCGGTGATACGTCTCCGACGTATCGATAATTTCTTATGTTCTATGCCATATTATTGATGATACCTACATGTTTTATGCACACTTTATGTCATATTAGTGCATTTTCTGGAACTAACCTATTAACAAGATGCCGAAGTGCCGCTCTCGTTTTCTCGCTGTTTTTGGTTTCGTAAATCCTAGTAACGAAATATTCTCGAATTGGACGAAACGAAGACCCAGTGGTCCTATTTTTCCACGGAGCTTCCGTAAGACCGAAGAACACACGAAGTGGGGCCACGAGGTGGCCAAGCTATAGGGCGGCGCGGCCCAAGCCCCGGCCGCGCCGACCTATAGTGTGGGCCCCTCGTTAGCCCCCGACTCGCCCTTCCGCCTACTTAAAGCCTCCGTCGCGAAACCCCCGAGGCGAAAAACCACGATACGGAAAACCTTACCGAGACGCCGTCGCCGCCGATCCCATCTCGGGGATTCTCGGAGATCTCCTCCGCACGCTCGCCGGAGAGGGGATTCATCTCCCGGAGGACTCTACACCGCCATGGTCGCCTCCGGAGTGATGAGTGAGTAGTTCACCCCCGGACTATGGGTCCATAGCAGTAGCTAGATGGTTGTCTTCTCCTCATTGTGCTTCATTGTTGGATCTTGTGAGCTGCCTAACATGATCAAGATCATCTATCTCGTAATTCTATATGTTGTGTTTGTCGGGATCCGATGGATAGAGAATACCATGTCATGTTAATTATCAAGTTATTATACATGTGTTGTTTATGATCTTGCATGCTCTCCGTTTCTAGTAGAGGCTCTGGCCAAGTTTTTACTTTTAACTCCAAGAGGGAGTACTTATGCTCGATAGTGGGTTCATGCCCGCATTGACACCTGGGGAGTGACGTAAAGCCCTAAGGTTGTGTTGTGTCGTTGCCACTAGGGATAAAACATTGGCGCTATGTCCGAGGATGTAGTTGTTGATTACATTACGCACCATACTTAATGCAATTGTCTCGTTGCTTTGCAACTTAATACCGGAGGGGGTTCGGATGATAACCCGAAGGTGGACTTTTTAGGCATAGATGCAGCTTGGATGGCGGTCTATGTACTTTGTCGTAATGCCCAATTAAATCTCACTATACTTATCATGTCATGTATGTGCATTGTTATGCCCTCTCTATTTGTCAATTGCCCGACCGTAATTTGTTCACCCAACATGCTTTTATCTTATGGGAGAGACACCTCTAGTGAACCGTGGACCCCGGTCCATTCTTTAATACCGAAATACAAATCTGCCGCAATACTTGTTTTTACTATTTTCTCTGCAAACAATCATCTTCCACACAATACGGTTAATCCTTTGTTACAGACAAGCCGGTGAGATTGACAACCTCACCGTTTCGTTGGGGCAAAGTACTTTGGTTGTGTTGTGCAGGTTCCACGTTGGCGCCGAATCTCCGGTGTTGCGCCGCACTACATCCCGCCGCCATCAACCTTCAACGTGCTTCTTGGCTCCTCCCGGTTCGATAAACCTTGGTTTCTTTCCGAGGGAAAACTTGCCGCTGTGCGCATCATACCTTCCTCTTGGGGTTGCCCAACGAACGTGTGAAATACACGCCATCAAGCATATTTTCTCGGCGCCGTTGCCGGGGAGATCAAGACACGCCGCAAGGGGAGTCTCCACTTCTCAATCTCTTTACTTTGTTTTTGTCTTGCTTTATTTTATTTACTACTTTGTTTGCTGCACTTATATCAAAACACAAAAAAATTAGTTGCTAGTTTTACTTTATTTGCTATCTTGTTTGCTATATCAAAAACACAAAAAAATTAGTTTACTTGCATTTACTTTATCTAGTTTGCTTTATTTACTATTGCTAAAATGGCCAACCCCGAAAATACTAAGTTGTGTGACTTCACTAGCACAAATAATAATGATTTCTTATGCACACCTATTGCTCCACCTGCTACTACAAGCAGAATTCTTTGAAATTAAACCTCGCTTTACTTAATCTTGTCATGAGAGAGCAATTTTCTCGGTGTTAGTTCCGATGATGCCGCTGCCCATCTCAATAATTTTGTTGAACTATGTGAAATGCAAAAATATAAAGATGTAGATGGTGACATTATAAAATTAAAATTGTTCCCTTTCTCATTAAGAGGAAGAGCTAAAGATTGGTTGCTATCTCTCGCCTAAGAATAGTATTGATTCATGGACTAAATGCAAGGATGCTTTTATTGGTAGATATTATCCCCCTGCTAAAATTATATCTTTGAGGAGTAGCATAATGAATTTTAAACAATTAGATAATGAACATGTTGCTCAAGCTTGGGAAAGAATGAAATCTCTCGGTTAAAAATTGCCCAACCCATGGACCGACTACTTGGATGATCATCCAAACCTTCTATGCAGGACTAAATTTTTCTTCGCGGAATTTATTGGATTCAGCTGCTGGAGGTACCTTTATGTCCATCACTCTTGGTGAAGCAACAAAGCTTCTTGATAATATGATGGTTAATTACTCCGAATGGCACACTGAAAGAGCTCCACAAGGTAAGAAGGTAAATTCCGTTGAAGAATCCTCTTCCTTGAGTGATAAGATTGATGCTATTATGTCTATGCTTGTTAATGGTAGGACTAATGTTGATCCTAATAATGTTCCGCTAGCTTCATTGGTTGCTCAAAATTCTAGACCATATCCTCGCTAATGGTAATTCTTATGGTAGATATGTTTCACCTAATGAGGAAAAGATGTTAGAAATTGAAAGGGCCACCAAGAACTTTATGCAATCGCAAGTATGAGCAAAATAAATTGTTTACTAAAACTATGAATGAGCAATCTACCTTGTTGAAGAAAATAGGAAATCAACTTGAAAATCTGAATATGGAGATTTCTGGGTTGCAAACTAAACTTGCAAATGTCGAAGACCGAATCTCATACATGTCTCAGCGTCACAATCTTCTTTAATTAATAAAATGGCTGCTAAACCTGATGATATTGAAAATAAAATTGTTACTACAGCAAATGCCATCCAAGTTAGAATTAATGAGAATATAAGATTAATGGCTGAACTCGCGTGCTAGGTGGGATAGAGAAGAAAATGAAAAACTAGCTAAAAAAGAAAATGTAGCTAAAGTTTGGACTATTACCACCACTAGCAATGCTAATGATTCATATGTTGCTGCACCTCCTACTATCCATGATAAAATAATTGGTGTTGGCAATGCTTCTACTCCTAGTGCAAAGCGCGCAAAATTACCCGAAACCGCTAAAACCGCTGAAACCGCTTGTGATAAAACCGCTGAAATTTTTTCCAACCTTGGGGATGATAATCCCATTGCTTTAGATTGTAATGATTTAGATTTTGATGATTGCCACATCTCTGAAGTTATAAAGTTCTTGCAAAAACTTGCTAAGAGTCCCAATGCTAGCGCTATAAATTTGGCTTTCACAAAACATATTACAAATGCTCTCATAAAAGCTAGAGAAGAGAAACTAAAACTTGAAACTTCTATTCCTAGAAAGCTAGAGGATGGTTGGGAGCCCATCATTAAAATGAGAATCAAAGATTTTGATTGTAATGCCTTATGTGATCTTGGTGCAAGTATTTCGTTATGCCTAAAAAAGTCTATGATATGCTTGACTTGCCACCATTGAAAAATTGTTATTTGGATGTTAATCTCGCTGATAATGCTAAAAAGAAACCTTTGGGGAAAGTTGATAATGTTCATATTATGGTTAACAATAACCTTGTCCCCGTTGATTTTGTTGTCTTGGATATTGAATGCAATGCATCTTGCCCCATTATATTGGGAAGACCTTTTCTTCGAACCGTTGGTGCTACTATTGATATGAAGGAAGGTAATATTAAATATCAATTTCCTCTCAAGAAAGGTATGGAACACTTCCCTAGAAAGAGAATGAAGGTACCTTATGATTCTATTATTAGAACAAATTATGATGTTGATGCTTCATCTCTCGATGTTACTTGAGTACACACTTTCCGCGCCTAGCCGAAAGGCGTTAAAGAAAAGCGCTTATGGGAGACAACCCATGTTTTTACTACAGTATCTTTGTTTTATATTTGTGTCTTGGAAGTTGTTTACTACTGTAGCAACCTCTCCTTATCTTAGTTTTGATGTTTTGTTGTGCCAAGTAAAGTCTTTGATAGAAAAGTAAGTACTAGATTTGGATTATCGCGCAGTTCCAGCATTTCTTTGCTGTCACGAATCTGGGTCTATCTCCCCGTAGGTAGCTCATAAAATTACGCCAATTTACGAGCATGATCCTCAGATATGTACGCAACTTTCATTCAATTTGAGCATTTTCGTTTGAGCAAGTCTGGTGGCCTAATAAAATCCATCTTTACGGACTGTTCTGTTTTGACAGATTCTGTCTTTTATTTCGCATTGCCTCTTTTGCTATGTTGGATGAATTTCTTTGATCCACTAATGTCCAAGTAGCTTTATGCAATGTCCAGAAGTGTTAAGAATGATTGTGTCACCTCTGAACATGTGAATTTTTATTATGCACTAACCCTCTAATGAGTTGTTTCGAGTTTGGTGTGGAGGAAGTTTTCAAGGATCAAGAGAGGAGTATGATGCAATATGATCAAGGAGAGTGAAAGCTCTAAGCTTGGGGATGCCCCGGTGGTTCACCCCTGCATATATCTAAGAAGACTCAAGCGTCTAAGCTTGGGGATGCCCAAGGCATCCCCTTCTTCATCGACAACATTATCAGGTTCCTCCCCCGAAACTATATTTTTATTCGGCCACATCTTATGTACTTTGCTTGGAGCGTCGGTTTGTTTTTGTTTTTTGTTTTGTTTGAATAAAATGGATCCTAGCATTCACTTTATGGGAGAGAGACACGCTCCGCTGTTGCATATGGACAAATATGTCCTTAGGCTCTACTCATAGTATTCATGGCGAAGTTCTTCTTCGTTAAATTGTTATATGGTTGGAATTGGAAAATGATACATGTAGTAAATTGCTATAATGTCTTGGATAATTTGATACTTGGCAATTGTTGTGCTCATGTTTAAGCTCTTGCATCATATACTTTGCACCCATTAATGAAGAAATACTTAGAGCTTGCTAATTTGGTTTGCATATTTGGTTTCTCTAGAGTCTAGATAACATCTAGTATTGAGTTTTGAACAACAAGGAAGACGGTATGGAGTCTTATAATGTTTACCATATGTCTTTTATGTGAGTTTTGCTGTACCGTTCATCCTTGTGTTTGTTTCAAATAACCTTGCTAGCCTAAACCTTGTATCGAGAGGGAATACTTCTCATGCATCCAAAATCCTTGAGCCAACCACTATGCCATTTGTGTCCACCATACCTACCTACTACATGGTATTTATCCGCCATTCCAAAGTAAATTGCTTGAGTGCTACCTTTAAAATTCCATCATTCACCTTTGCAATATATAGCTCATGGGACAAATAGCTTAAAAACTATTGTAGTATTGAATATGTACTTATGCACTTTATCTCTTATTAAGTTGCTTGTTGAGCGATAACCATGTTTCGGGGACGCCATCAACTATTCTTTGTTGGATATCATGTGAGTTGCTATGCATGTCCGTCTTGTCCGAAGCAAGAGAGATCTACCACCTTCATGGTTGGAGCATGCATGTTGTTAGAGAAGAACTTTGGGCCGCTAACTAAAGCCATGATTCATGGTGGAAGTTTCAGCTTTGGACACATATCCTCAATCTCATATGAGAATAATAATTGTTGCCACATGCTTATGCATTAAAGAGGAGTCCATTATCTCGTTGTCCATGTTGTCCCGGTATGGATGTCTAAGTTGAGAATAATCAAAAGCGAGAAATCCAAAATGCGAGCTTTCTCCTTAGACCTTTGTACAGGCGGCATGGAGGTACCCCATTGTGACACTTGGTCAAAACATGTGCATTGCAAAGATCCGGTAGTCCAAGTTAATTAGGACAAGGTGCGGGCACTATTAGTATACTATGCATGAGACTTGCAACTTGTAAGATATAATGTACATAACTCATATGCTTTATTACTACCGTTGACAAAATTGTTTCATGTTTTCAAAATAAAAGCTCTAGCACAAATATAGCAATCGATGCTTTCCTCTTTGAAGGACCATTCTCTTTACTTTTATGTTGAGTCAGCTTCACCTATTTCTCTCCACCTCAAGAAGCAAACACTTGTGTGAACCGTGCATTGATTCCTACATACTTGCATATTGTACTTGTTATATTACTCTATGTTGACAATTATCCATGAGATATACATGTTACAAGTTGAAAGCAACCGCTGAAACTTAATCTTCCTTTGTGTTGCTTCAATGCCTTTACTTTGATTTATTGCTTTATGAGTTAACTCTTATGCAAGACTTATTAATACTTGTCTTGAAGTACTATTCATGAAAAGTCTTTGCTATATGATTCACCTGTTTACTCATGTCATCACCATTGTTTTGATCGCTGCATCCACTACATATGTTTACAAATAGTATGATCAAGGTTATGATGGCATATCACTTCGTAAATTATCTTTGTTATCGTTTTACCTCGCTCGGGACGAGCAGTAACTAAGCTTGGGGATGCTTGATACGTCTCCGACGTATCGATAATTTCTTATGTTCTATGCCATATTATTGATGATACCTACATGTTTTATGCACACTTTATGTCATATTCGTGCATTTTCCGGAACTAACCTATTAACAAGATGCCGAAGTGCCGCTCTCGTTTTCTCGCTGTTTTTGGTTTCGTAAATCCTAGTAACGAAATATTCTCGGAATTGGACGAAACGAAGACCCAGTGGTCCTATTTTTCCACGGAGCTTCCGTAAGACCGAAGAACACACGAAGTGGGGCCACGAGGTGGCCAAGCTATAGGGCGGCGCGGCCCAAGCCCCGGCCGCGCCGACCTATAGTGTGGGCCCCTCGTTAGCCCCCGACTCGCCCTTCCGCCTACTTAAAGCCTCCGTCGCGAAACCCCCGAGGCGAAAAACCACGATACGGAAAACCTTACCGAGACGCCGTCGCCGCCGATCCCATCTCGGGGGATTCTCGGAGATCTCCTCCGGCACCCCGCCGGAGAGGGGATTCATCTCCCGGAGGACTCTACACCGCCATGGTCGCCTCCGGAGTGATGAGTGAGTAGTTCACCCCCGGACTATGGGTCCATAGCAGTAGCTAGATGGTTGTCTTCTCCTCATTGTGCTTCATTGTTGGATCTTGTGAGCTGCCTAACATGATCAAGATCATCTATCTCGTAATTCTATATGTTGTGTTTGTCGGGATCCGATGGATAGAGAATACCATGTCATGTTAATTATCAAGTTATTATACATGTGTTGTTTATGATCTTGCATGCTCTCCGTTTCTAGTAGAGGCTCGGCCAAGTTTTTACTTTTAACTCCAAGAGGGAGTACTTATGCTCGATAGTGGGTTCATGCCCGCATTGACACTCGGGGCAGTGACAAAACCCCTAAGGTTGTGTTGTGCTGTTGCCACTAGGGATAAAACATTGGCGCTATGTCCGAGGATGTAGTTGTTGATTACATTACGCACCATACTTAATGCAATTGTCTCGTTGCTTTGCAACTTAATACCGGAGGGGGTTCGGATGATAACCTCGAAGGTGGACTTTTTAGGCATAGATGCAGCTTGGATGGCGGTCTATGTACTTTGTCGTAATGCCCAATTAAATCTCACTATACTTATCATGTCATGTATGTGCATTGTTATGCCCTCTCTATTTGTCAATTGCCCGACCGTAATTTGTTCACCCAACATGCTTTTATCTTATGGGAGAGACACCTCTAGTGAACTCGTGGACCCCGGTCCATTCTTTAATACCGAAATACAAATCTGTCGCAATACTTGTTTTTACTATTTTCTCTCGCAAACAATCATCTTCCACACAATACGGTTAATCCTTTGTTACAGCGAAGCCGGTGAGATTGACAACCTCACTGTTTCGTTGGGGCAAAGTACTTTGGTTGTGTTGTGCAGGTTCCACGTTGGCGCCGAATCTCCGGTGTTGCGCCGCACTACATCCCGCCGCCATCAACCTTCAACGTGCTTCTTGGCTCCTCCTGGTTCGATAAACCTTGGTTTCTTTCTGAGGGAAAACTTGCTGCTGTGCGCATCATACCTTCCTCTTGGGGTTGCCCAACGAACGTGTGAAATACACGCCATCAGCCGGCACCTCCTGCTCAGGCCATAGCACCTTGAAGAGCTGGATCGCCACGTCGGGCAGATCGGCGAGGTTCCGGTCCACCGCGCGCATGTGCTGGACCCAGGCAGAAAGCGCGACCAGGTGATCATAAGGATCCCAGGGCGCATTCGGGTTCCTGAACTCTTGCTGAACCCGACGATCTGACACCTTCTTCTGCGCGTGCAACTACGAGTCCGGAAAGAGCCCTGCAAGGCAAAGAAAAAAGATAAGGACATGCTACCGGAAGATATAAGCTTATAAGCAAAGGCCGGAGAGGAAAGAAGAAAAACTTACTGAGGGCGAGCGCGTCGGTTTGCATGACCAGTTGGTCATACTCCTTTTGCTCTACCTCTAGGAGGGCGGCCCGAGCTTCGGCCGCTTTCCAAGCCTTGCCTCCTTCCTCCAGCTCTACCCGCAGCACCGCGGTGGAGTTGGCAGAATCCTCCAGGGCCTCGTTCAGCCTGGCCTCAGCTGCAGCTTTGGCAGCCTTCATCTCCTTATCGTGCTGGAGCCCGAATTGGATGAGCTGGTCCTTCAGCCCCTGGAAACAAGCTCCTTGGCGTCCAGAGCCTTGCGATGCTCCCGGATAAGCTGCTCCTTTTCACCTAGAGTCCGGAAAGGAAATGTTAACAAACATATAACTGGTAAAATGCAGAGAAGCGAGTTAACCGGAAAAGAAAGAGTACCTTGGAGTGCAGCAAGCTGAGTCTTGAGCGCTTCGATGGAAGCTTCCGGAACAGCTGTTATGCAAAAGATTTATAAGTAACGAAAAGGGAAAACCAACCGGTGAAAAGAAGCCGGAGATAAAAGCACTCACCTTGGCAGTGGCTGTGGGCCTCGGCAAGATCCCGGTGCTCCCACAGAAGCTCCTCAAAGAGGCGCTTCCGGGCGTCCGCCGTGCTCTGTTCAAGTAAAAATGGCTATAAGAAGATGCCGGTTTTGGGAATTTTTAAGGAAGTTTCGCGCTAAGAGCTATGCTCTCAACCCGAAACTCGAGGACTGGGAAGATATACATAATCCGGAAAGAATGAAACCGGCGTGAGTTGAAAAATTGCAAAGAGCTTGGTATAACTTACCACCACGTTGTTGGTGGCATCGTGCCACGCATTGTCAAGCTCCTTGACCGCGCGCTGCAGCCGCATGAAGTGCTCCTCAGTACACCGGGGGCCAGCGGGGTCAATCGCCGGAAGCCGGTCTTTCCCCAGGCCACGCGTAGTCGCGGACACATCCGCTCGATTCCACTTTTCAGCGCACTCGAGCAAGTGCCCCAGCTCGTTGCCTCCGCGCTTCAGCTCCGTGATCTAGCCCAGCTGACCAGAAGCCTTTTCTCCGGCCACGACAGCGGCGCGGCCGGCGTGCAGCACCAAGTGCTGCGAGCCAAAGGTAGGAGTGCCGGAAGCCGTGGCCTTCGCCTTGGAAGTTTCCGGCTTGAGGGGATTGGCGCCTTCTGGTGGCGGCGTCGGCTTGGCCGCGGCAGGTCCTTGGCTTGGAGATGGCGTGGGCTCGCCCGCGGTGGGTCCTTGGCTTGGCGGCGGCGTTGGCGTGGCCCCAGTTGGCTCGACGGTGGGAGCTTCTGGTGGAGGCGCGGGCGAAGTCTTGGGCGGCGAGCGGGCGTCAGGTGCGTCCTGGCCCGGAGTAGAGCTTGCCGGCGCGGAAGAGTCCGGCACGGACTTGGCGGGGGAAGAATCTGAGGTCTTCTTCTTCTTTCTTTTCGGGACGGGAGGAACCTGAGGTTCCGCCCGCCCGACAGCTTCAGAATCGGCGCCGATGTTGCTGGCGCCGGTGTCTTGTGTTTCTGGAGGGGAGACGTGGCCCTCCTCCGCGCGGTGATCTGGAGGTGTAGGGGCCGTGCGCCCGACAGTTGGAGTGCCTCCCAGAGGGGAGGCAGAAGGGTTGCCGGTACCAGATGGTATCGGGCTTGAGTGAGGAGGAGATGAGGTCCTTGCGGTTCCCTCAGAGCTCTCCGGCCTCATGTCGCTGGCGCTCTTGGAGAGCTTGAGCGCAGGGCTGAACAAGAAAAAGAAAAAGGATCAGAAAGAGCAACCGGAAGGAAAAGTTTGTAAAACAAAGCAAACAGAGAAACAAAGATTTACCCGGAAGCGACCGACATCTGCTTCCCTTTGTAGCGCCTCTTGCCTACTTCTTTCCCTCCAACAAATTCCGTCCGTGAGCGTTTGGCGGGAGGGGCTTGGCTTGAACCGGCCTCTGGTGCCGGAGCCTTGTTCTTCTTGCCCTGGGAGGTGAGTTTCTCCAGGAACTCGCGGCCAACCTCGGCCTGCAGAGGAGCCACATGCTCATGAACCTGTGGTTGGGTGCCAGCTGAGGGAGCATCTACAGAAGGGAGATAACAATAAAGCATGAGAAACCGGAAGAGAAAACTTCCTCGAGGATAGTGACATCATCATCGGAACCGGAAGCTTCGGATGAGAAGTTACCGGGGCGCGGGGTATGGGTGCGGCCCATCTTGAGGTCGAGCCAATGGATATAAGGATCCGGGTCCACCGTGTCCAGAGGCCGTTTCTGGCAAGGGCCTCGCTGCTCCGCTGCGATGCGAGGGAAGCGCTGCATTGCCTGGAAAGGGATAGAAAGATAGTTAGTCATACATCGAAAAGCTACCGGAAAACAACCCGGATTGCATAATCTCTTACTTCATCAGTTGGAGGGTTGGTGGAGCTAAGAGGCAGGAAGCCCCACTCCCAGTCCATCGGCATGGCGGTTTGGCAGATCTGCCTAGCCTTAAGGACTACATCTTCCTTGCTTAGAGGGAGGCCGGTGATCTTGGTAGGATCGCCAGGGCCGTACATTTCGCTTATTTTATGAGCCCGACGCTTGAGGGGAAGCACCCGGCGTGAGATGAAGGTGCGGATGATGTCGTCGAGCAGAGCATGTCCGTCTCCTCATCGCCTGCTCCATGAAGCGTACAATCCGGTTCGTCTCTATATGAGTGGTCCCAGGATTGTAGCCCCAATTGACCTTCGTAGGAACTCCCGGATTGAAAGCCGGCAGATTGATGAGATCTGCGGTGTCGGTGTTCTTCACGTAGAAAAAGGTCCCTTGCCATGACCGGCATGACTCGAGACCGGAGAATTTAATAAAGGGGCTCCCTTGGCGGGAGCCGATGATGCAAGACCCGCATTGAACGGGGGGTTTGGGCTTAGGAATTTCCTTGCCCTAGACAGAATTGATCCGAAGAGAAAAGAAGCGAGCAAAAGTCTCGCGAGTGGGACGTAGGCCGATGTAGCCCTCCATGAAGGAAACATAACAAGAAAGGTAAAAAATGGCATTGCCAGGAAGGTGGTGAGGCTGGAGTTGGGAAAAATCCAGAAACTGGCGAAAGAAATCAGAAGCAGGAAGGCCGAAGCCGCGCTCGAAGTGAGCAAGGAAGACGACAAACTCACCGGGTTCAAGTACCGGTTCGATCTCGTCGCGCGGAAGCCGGCAGGATACTCCTGCCGGTACCCTTCTAGACCGGTACAGCCAATCAATTTCGTGCTGCGTGACGTCGGAGCCTTTCCAGGCTCCGCGGGTGATACCGGATAGATCCACTCCGGAAGCTTGGCTAGAGCTGCTGGCCTCTTGACCTCTTCCGGTATCGGTTTCCATTCGGGCGAGTTCGGCGGAAAGCCCGTCGGAAGCTTCCCTCTGGTGGCTACTGGAGGATGATTCGGAAAGAAACTCTTCACTAGACATACGAATCTGAAAGACGCCGGATTCTACCCAAAAACTGATTTCCCAAGATCTACCCTTGCGCGAAGATCTACGAGTAAGAGGAAACGCAAAAGAAAAGAGAAAGTAAATACCCTACCGGCCCAAGATCTGAAAAGCAAAGAAGAAAGAGGCAAATGCACATCGGGCCTAACCTGAGGCGGCGGAGAAGCTGAGGGAGAAGGTCGCCGGAGGTGCGGCGAGCTCGTGGTCGTCGACGAAGGCCGGCGACGAGGAGAGGCGAAAGTCGCTGAAGAGAGCTCGAAGAACCGGCGGCGAAGAAGAGCCGATGGATCTCTGCGCGGCGGATACCTTCAGCGCAGCGGGAGCAACGGCGCAGGTTCGTCGGGAGCGGTGCTCTGGCGGCGACCGGCGGCGATGAAATCGCAAGGGGCGAAGAGCTCAGAGCGCAGGAAAGTAGGCGAATGCGGGGAAGAAGATGAAGTAAAACTGCACTCCCTTTATATAGAAGAAGGAAGTAGTGGGCTGGCAACCGCTGGGCCGCGGCGGTTCAGTTCGTGGGCCGCCACGTGGCGCGAGGATACACGCGCGGAAAATAAAATGCCACAAGGAGGCCGCATGGATCCGGAACGGCAGCGGGGATCCGGTGCGGCGCCATAAATGCTGGCGCAGAAGCCGAAGGGAAGTGACCCCTGACACTGGCGCGTCAGATACAGTGCGCATGTCTCTGACAGGCACTGTACCCGAGAAATTCTCGACTTCACCGAGGAGGGATTTAATGTCAATGATACCGGAAAAGAAGATACCGGAAATACTTTGCAAATAGAGGAAGAGGTGAGTCCGGCAAAGATGCCGGGAAATCTAAGCTGGCCTCCGGAAAGATTAAACCGTTACCTTAAGATATGGGAACCTGGCATGGTCCATTGGATAAAATCCACCGGACTATACCAGCTTCGGGGACTAATGTTGGGGGGATGACCCCCGGTATGCCAAAGGCATGCCAAACCGGATGGTTTGAGCCATCAAGATACCGGTTTAATGTTTATTCCGGAGCGCGAAGTTAAGCGTTTGGCTAAGTAAATCTATACCGGTATCCCCAAGAGGGGTATACCGGAATAGGCTAAGAAGACACCGGGCTACCGGTAAGATGTGTACTGTAGCACGTCGGCAGGACTGGTCAAAGATTCTCTCGAGGGCTAGAGGACAAAGATGAGCTAAGCAAAGTAGCTTTAAACGAAGCCGTGACGATAAAGAAGAGAATGACGCTGAAAGCATCCAGAGGACGTCAGCCTCCCTGATTAAAGAAGATACCGACGTCACCTATGATTAAAGTAACTTTGTAAAGTAGTTTGTCTGTTCAAAGATGCCATTAGGGTTTCCTAGGGTTTCTTCCCCTGTAAGCCACCCTCTCCCCTATACAAGGAGAGGGGGCACACCCCATCGCGGGCATGTACGAACCTTGTATGCACAAACCTGTAATCTGTTAAGATCAATGAAGAGAGAGAGATCTAGAGCAGAGTTCTTCCTTGTGTCTTTCTTCTTCTACCTCTGGCTTTGGCTAAGTTCTTAAGGAAAGCATCCGGAAGTTCATCCAATCTAATCAAAAACCCTCCCCTGAATCCTCTAGCGCCCATTCGGCCCCAACTTAAGCCATCCTATGGCATCTGTCTGTTCGCCATGACGACAGGCAGTGCCACCCTTGCATGGCCGGCAGTGCTGGCCCTCCATGGCCAGCAGTGCCGGTGGCCTATTCATTGGAAATCCCATGAAATTATACTTCCAACGAGTGCTCATTTGCTTGATTCGGAATTCGTGTGAGGAAATGGCGTCCGTTTCAAAATCAGCACTTCTGTCTATCCAGACTGAATCAGAATTGATTTTGACTTCCTCTTGTCTTGCGCATGCCTGCTGAGCTCGGACTTGATGAAGGAGAATTTATACTAACGTTGAGTGGAACCCCAGGAGGAAGGTATGATGAGCACAATAGGAAGTTTTCCCTCAGTAAGAAACCAAGGTTTATCGACCAGTAGGAGAAAAGTGTTCTCTCCCGAGGTGTTGCGAACCAACTCGTGGCAGGGCGCACTACCAGCGTCAGCAGCAACGTGGAGACCTGCACACAAACAACCAAGTAATTTGCCCCCAACTTTCAGCGAGGTTGTCAAGCTCACTGGTTTTGCTGAAAATAAAGGATTAAACGAATCGTGTGGAAAAAGAATTGTTTGCGAGAGAACGTAACAGAAAATGTCGTAGAAGATTGCAATTAAAAGAAGAAGGACTGGGGTCCACAGTTTAGTAGAGGCGCCTCCCCAATAAAATAAATATGATGGGTAAACAAATTACAGATGGGCAATTGACAAACAGAGATTATACGCTAATGGTTGGTGCAGAATACATGCTATGAAAGTATGCGGGCATTACAACAATATACATAGACCGTAATCCAACTGCATCTATGACTAATAATCCACCTTCAGGATTGCATCCGCGACACCCTCCAGTATTAAGTTGCAAGCAACGGACTATCACTTTAAGCAATGTGTGTAAAGTAAACGATGAAACTACCCTTGAATAGAACACCGATGTTTTCACCCTAGTAGAAACAGCACATCTACAACCGTAGAGAACAAGGTCACTTCCCATGGTTAAATAGAGGCATGAACCCACTATCGAGCATAAATACTCCCTCTTGGAGTCGCTAGCATCTACTTGGCCAGAGCATCTACTAGAAACGGAGAGCATGCAAGATCATAATAACATAATACATAATCTCAACCAAAGCAATCTCTCTATAAATCGGATCCACATCAAACCAACATGTAGCAATTACAAATAAATGATCTTGATCATGTTAGGCAGCTCACAAGATCTATACATGAAGCACAACAAGGAGAGGACAACCATCTAGCTACTGCTATGGGCCCATGGTCCCGTGGAGGACTACTCACGCATCACCTCTGATGAAGACATGGCGATGTAGAGGACCCCGACGGTGATTTCCCTCTCCGGCAGGGTGTCGGGATGGACTGCAGAACCCTCCCGAACTAGGGTTTCGATTGACGGTGGCGTCAGAACTTTTCATGGATGGAGGCTCGGGTCCCTGGGGTTTTCCCGATACGAGGAATAAATAGGCGGAAGGGCGGAGCAAACGAGGCGACGAGGCGCCAGTACATGGGCCAGGCGCGGCCAAGGGTGGGGCCGCGCCTGCCCTATGTACTGCCACGTGGCATCTCTCCTGCGCGTGTCCTTCTGGCTCTGTCTTCGTCCCGGAAAAATAAGACTCTGGGCTTTTGTTTTGTCCAATTCCGAGAAACTTTCATGTATAATTTTTCTGAAACACAAAAACAACAGAAAACAGGAACTGGCACTGCGGCACTGCGTTAACAGGTTAGTCCCAAAAAATGGTAAAAAGTGTGGAAAGTGCACATAAAACATATAAGAATTGTAATAAAACAAGCATGGACATCAAAAATTATAGATACGTTTGGGACGTATCAACATCCCCAAGCTTAACTCCTGCTCGTCCTCGAGTAGGTAAGTGATAACAAACAAATAATTTTTGAGGTGGCATGTTGTCAAACTACTTTGATCAATCAAAGTGTAAAAGCAAACATAGATGGAATCTTAGAATCCTAACATAAGCATGATAGATATAATCAAACAATGAAACTTAATAACCATGCTAAAACATGAATAGTAATCAAACAAAAGAAAATGTATAACGTGCATGGAAAGCAAAGTGATTTTCAAGAGCATAGCATAGATACATAATAAAGTGGTACTCAGCTTGTCCCATAAGTGGAAGCAAAACATAAATGATTGGACACCTTTAAAAGATTATAAGGATGACTATAAATAAAAAGTTTGAACAAGCAATACCATAATTATGAATCAATCAATAAAAACTTGGGACCATGCACATAAAACTAATAATGACAACTATGCTCTCATAAGTGGTGCATAAACTCAAAGGTGGAGACTCAACATAAAAGTAAAAGAAGGTCTCTCTTTGAGAGGCAAGTAAGATCATTCATGTGCTAGAGCTTTTTATTGAAACAACAAGAGTATAAAATGCACTTTTGAGAGGTGGATGATGTCAACGGTAAGTACAAAGCATATGGGTTATGCAAAAGTGCTACTCCTAAGTCGGAAGCCTAATGCGTAATTGCTACTAGTGCTCACACCTCGTCCTACTGATACGTCTCAAACATATCTATAATTTCTTATGCTCCATGCTACTTTTATGATGATACTCACATGTTTTATACACATTATATGTCATTATTATGCATTTTCCGGCACTAACCTATTGACGAGATGCCGAAGAGCCAGCTGTCGTTTTCTGCTGTTTTTGGTTTCAAAAATCCTACAAAGGAAATATTCTCGAAATTGGACGAAATCAACGCCCAGGGTCTTATTTTTCCACAAAGCTTCCAGAAGACCGAAAGGATCACGAAGTGGGGCGACGAGGCGCCACCACACTAGGGCCGCGCGGCCAGGCTAGGGCCCGCGCCGCCTAGCGTGTGGGGCCCCTGTCAGGCCTCCGACTCCGCCCTTCCGCCTACTTAAAGCCTTCGTCGCGAAAACCCCAGTACCGAGAGCCACGATACGGAAAACCTTCCAGAGACGCCGCCGCCACCAATCCCATCTCGGGGGATTCAGAGATCGCCTCCGGCACTCCGCCGGAGAGGGGAATCATCTTCCAGAGGTCTCTTCATCACCATGATCGCCTCGGATCGATGTGTGAGTAGTTCACCCCTGGACTATGGGTCCATAGCAGTAGCTAGATGGTTGTCTTCTCCTCATTGTGCTATCATGTTAGATCTTGTGAGCTGCCTATCATGATCAAGACCATCTATCTATAATGCTACATGTTGTGTTTGTTGGGATCCGATGAATATTGAATACTATGTCAAGTTGATTATCAATCTATCATATATGTTGTTTATGTTCTTGCATGCTCTCCGTTGCTAGTAGAGGCTCGGCCAAGTTGATACTTGTGACTCCAAGAGGGAATATTTATGCTCGATACTCGGGTTCATGCCTCCATTGAATCTAGGACAAGTGATAGTAAAGTTCTAAGGTTGTGGATGTGCTCGTTGCCACTAGGAATAAAACATCAATGCTTTGTCTAAGGATACTTGTGTTGATTACATTACGCACCATACTTAATGCAATTGTCTCGTTGTTTGCAACTTAATACTCGGAAGGGGTTCGGATGATAACCTCGAAGGTGGACTTTTTAGGCATAGATGCATGCCGGATAGCGGTCTATGTACTTTGTCGTAATGCCCCGATTAAATCTCATA
Organism: Lolium rigidum; assembly: GCF_022539505.1. Taxonomy (NCBI): domain Eukaryota; kingdom Viridiplantae; phylum Streptophyta; class Magnoliopsida; order Poales; family Poaceae; genus Lolium; species Lolium rigidum. The sequence continues at coordinate 38,240 of NW_025900281.1, forward strand.
GTACTCATCATGATATATGTATGTGCATTGTTATGCCTTCTTTATTTGTCAATTGCCCAACCGTAATTTGTTCACCCAACATGCATTTATCTTATGGGAGAGACACCACTAGTGAACTGTGGACCCCGGTCCATTCTTTACATCTGAAATACAATCTACCGCAAACTCTCGTTCTTTACTCGTTCTTCGCAAACAATCATCATCATCCACACTATACATCTAATCCTTTGTTTACAGACAAGCCGGTGAGATTGACAACCTCACCGTTACGTTGGGGCAAAGTACTTTGATTGTGTTGTGCATGTTCCACGTTGGCGCTGGAATCCCCGGTGTTGCGCCGCACTACACTCCGCCACCAACAACCTTCACGTGTTCCTTGACTCCTACTCGGTTCGATAACCTTGGTTTCTTACCGAGGGAAAACTTGCTCGCTCGTACGCATCACACCTTCCTCTTGGGGTTCCCAACGGACGTGTGTCTTACACGCCATCAAGCATTTTTTCTGGCGCCGTTGCCGGGGACGTGAAGGAAAATTACACCACAGAGATTTCTAACTCCCACGTCAACTGCACGCCAGCAGAATTTTTTCTGGCGCCGTTGCCAGGGAGATCAAGACACGCTGCAAGGGGAGTCTCCCACATCCAATCTCTTTACTTTGTTTTTGTCTTGCTTTGTTTCACTTTATTTACTGCTTTGTTTGCTCTTATATCAAAAATACAAAAAAAATAGTTGCTAGATTTACTTTATTTACTGTCTTGTTCTCTATATTAAAAACACAAAAAAATTAGTTACTTGCATTTACTTTATTTAGTTTGCTCTATCTACTACTGCTAAAAATGAGTAATCCGGAAGTTGAAGTTCGTTCGTTTAAGCAACAAGGGGGAGAAAGTTTTAAAGATGCTTGGTATAGAATTAGTGATGCTCATCATAGGTGCATTAAGAAACACTCCACTATTATACTACTTATGAACTTTTATGTTGGTATCTCTAGTTGGAATAGGTATGTTCTTGATACTCTTGTGGGAGGTAATTTCCTAGGCACTCCTGCTTTAGAAGCTAGTTGCATCATTGAGAGTCTAGTTGGAATACCACCTGTTAATGAAGCTAAAATTGAAATCTCTCTTGAAGATGTCATGAAAAAGTTGGAGGTCATAGAGAAAAATCTTCCAAGTGTTGAGACTAAATTGGGAATATTACTTAATAACACTGATAAACTTGATAAAACTCTAAGTGGAATCAATGAGAGAATTGCTGTTTTAGAAACTTGTGCTACTCATGATAATCGAACCCATAGGATTAGTGAACTTGAAGAAGCTATGGGAACCTTGGGTTCAACTTTTTCTTCTCTTAAGTTTAAGGAGAAAGCTTATGTGGGTAAGAAGCAAAAGTTCATGTATGTCTCTAAAGTGCCTAAGCCAAAAAACTATTATAGGCCTAAAATTGACAAAGCCCTTAGCACCACTACGGATGGGGGAGCATCTAAGATACCTATTGATGTTGATGCTTCATCTCTCGATAATACTTGATACACACTTTCTGCGCCTAGCTGAAAGGCGTTAAAGAAAAGCGTTTATGGGAGACAACCCATTATTTTACTTCTGCACTTTTGTTTTATATTTGAGTCTTGGAAGTTGTTACTACTTTAGCAACCTCTCCTTATCTTTATTTTATTGCATTGTTGTGCCAAGTAAAGTCTTTGATAGTAAAGTCAATACTAGATTTGGATTACTGCGCAGGAACAGATTTCTTGCTTGTCACAAAATTGAGCCGCCCTCGTCGTAGAAAATTTAGAAAAATCTGCCAATTTACGTGCGTGATCCTCGTGATATGTACACAACTTTCATTCAATTTGGGAATTTTCATCTGAGCAAGTCCAAGTGCCTCTAAATTTTTTGTCTTTACGGACTCGTTCTGTTTTGACGGATTCTCGCCTTTTATTTCGCATTGCCTGTTTTGCTATGTTTGATGGATTTCTTTGTTCCATTAACTTTCAGTAGTTTTGTGCAATGTCCAGAAGTGTTAAGAATGATTATGTCACCTCTGAATATATGAATTTTCAATTATGCACTAACCCTCTAATGAGATTGTTTTGAGTTTGGTGTGGAGGAAGTTTTCAAGGGTCAAGAGAGGAGGATGATAGAATATGATCAAGAAGAGTGAAAAGTCTAAGCTTGGGGATGCCCCCGTGGTTCATCCCTGCATATTTTAAGAAGACTCAAGCATCTAAGCTTGGGGATGCCCAAGGCATCCCTTCTTCATCGACAACTTATCAGGTCACCTCTAGTGAAACTATATTTTTATTCCGTCACATCTTATGTGCTTTACTTGGAGCGTCTGTTTGTTTTTGTTTGAATAAAATAGGATCCTAGCATTCTTTGTTTGGGAGAGATACAAGCTCCGCTATTTCGTATGAACACATATGTTCTTAGCTTTATTCTTAATATTCATGGCGAAGGCTGAAACTGCTTCGTTCATTGTTATATGGTTGGAAACAGAAAATGCTGCATGTGGTAATTGGTATAATGTCTTGAATAATTTGATACTTGGCAATTGTTGTGCTCATATAGATCATGTTTAAGCTCTTGCATCATGTATTTTGCACCTATTAATGAAGAACTACATAGAGCTTGTTAAAATCTGGTTTGCATGATTAGTTTCTCTAGAGTCTAGATATTTTCTGGTTAAGGTGTTTGAACAACAAGGAGACAATGTAAAGTCTTATAATGCTTACAATATGTTCATATGTGAGCTTTGTCTGTACTCGTTTTATACTTGAGTTTGCTTCAAACAACCTTGCTAGCCTAGCCTTGTATTGAGAGGAATTCTTCTCGTGCATCCAAATCCTTGAGCCAAAAACTATGCCATTTGTGTCCACCATACCTACCTACTACATGGTATTTCTCTGCCATTCCAAAGTAAATTACTTGAGTGTTGCCTTTAAAATTCTATCCTTTGTCTTTGCAATATATAGCTCATGGGAAAATAGCCTTAAAAACTATTGTGGTGAAGAATATGTAGCTATGTATCTTATTTCTTAATAAGTTGCTTGTTGAGCGATAACCATGTTTCTGGGGACGCCATCAACTATTACACCTTTGTTGAATATCATGTGAGTTGCTATGCATGTTCGTCTTGTCTGAAGTAAGGGTGATTTATCATGATCAAATGGTTTGAGTATGCATATTGTTAGAGAAGAACATTGGGCCGCTAACTAAAGCCATGAATCATGGTGGAAGTTTCAGTTTGGACAATCAATCCTCAATCTCTTATGAGAATTTTATCTCGTTGTTGAATGCTTATGCATTAAAGAGGAGTCCATTATCTCGTTGTCTATGTTGTCCCGGTATGGATGTCTAAGTTGAGAATAATCAAAAGCGAGAAATCCAATGCGAGCTTTCTCCTTAGACCTTTGTACAGGCGGCATAGAGGTACCCCTTTGAAACACTTGGTTGAAACATATGTTATGCAATGATAATCCATGTTAATCCAAGCTAATTAGGACAAGGTGCGAGCACTATTGGTATACTATGCATGAGGCTTGCAACTTATAAGATGTCTTATAGATAACACATATGATTTATTACTACCGTTGACAAAATTGTTTCTTATTTTCAAAATGAAAAGCTCTAGCACAAAAATAGTAATCCATGCTTCCCTCTGCGAAGGGCCTATCTTCTACTTTATTGTTGATTCAGTTTACCCATTCTTTCTATCTCAGAAGCAAACACTTGTATCAACTGTGTGCATTGATTCTTACATGTTTACCTATTGCACTTGTTATATTACTTTGTGTTGACAATTATCCATGAGATAAATATGTTGAAGTTGAAAGCAACTGCTGAAACTTATATCTTCCTTTGTGTTGCTTCAAAGCTTTCTACTAAGAATTTATTGCTTTATGAGTAACTCTTATGCAAGTCTTATTGACGCTTGTCTTGAAAGTATTATTCATGAAAAGTCTTTGCTATATGATTCGAGTTGTTTACTCATTGTCTTCACCATTGCTTCGAATCGCTGCATTCATCTCATATGCTTTACAATAGTATTGATCAAGATTATGATAGCATGTCACTTCAGTAAATTATCTTTGTTATCGTTTACCTACTCGAGGGCGAGTAGGAACTAAGCTTGGGGATGCTTGATACGTCTCAAACGTATCTATAATTTCTTATGTTCCATGCTACTTTAATGATGATACTCACATGTTTTATACACATTATATGTCATTATTATGCATTTTCCAAGCACTAACCTATTGACGAGATGCCGAAGAGCCGATTCTTGTTTTCTCGCTGTTTTTGGTCTCGTAAATCCTACAAAGGAAATATTCTCGAATTGGACGAAATCAACGCCCGGGGTCTTATTTTTCCACGAAGCTTCCGGAAGACCGAAAGGATCACGAAGTGGGGCGACGAGGCGCCGCCACACTAGGGCCGCGCGGCCGTGCTAGGGGCCCGCGCCGCCCTAGCGTGTGGGGCCCCTGTCGGGCCTCCGACTCCGCCCTTCCGCCTACTTAAAGCCTTCGTCGCGAAAACCCCGCATCGAGAGCCACGATACGGAAAACCTTCCAGAGACACCGCCGCCGCAATCCCATCTCGGGGGATTCAGGAGATCACCTCCGGCACCCTGCCGGAGAGGGGAATCATCTCCCGGAGGTCTCTTCATCACCATGATCGCCTCCGGATCGATGTGTGAGTAGTTCACCCCTGGACTATGGGTCCATAGCAGTAGCTAGATGGTTGTCTTCTCCTCATTGTGCTATCATGTTAGATCTTGTGAGCTGCCTATCATGATCAAGATCATCTATCTGCAATGCTACATGTTGTGTTTGTTGGGATCCAATGAATATTGAATACTATGTCAAGTTGATTATCAATCTATCATATATGTTGTTTATGTTCTTGCATGGTCTCCGTTGCTAGTAGAGGCTCTGGCCAAGTTGATACTTGTGACTCCAAGAGGGAGTATTTATGCTCGATACTGGGTTCATGCCTCCATTGAATCTGGGACAGTGACAGAAAGTTCTAAGGTTGTGAATGTGTTGTTGCCACTAGGGATAAAACATCGATGCTTTGTCTAAGGATACTTGTGTTGATTACATTACGCACCATACTTAATGCTCTTTTAAGTTGCTTTGTCTAAGATCGGTTCCCAACGGACGTGTGTCTTACACGCCATCACCTACTCACCTCAGATCACCATTAGCTCTCATCACATGCAAGTTGTTTTAACTGAGTATCACAAAGGGGTACCCCCATGCCTCCTGTACAAAGGTCCTAGGAGATGCATTGCTTTTGATTTCTCATTTTTAAAGCATCTTCAACTTGGGACATCCATACCGGGACGACACGAGCAACAGATAAATGGACTCCTCTTATTTTTTTATTGCTAGAAGCTTTCTCATAAGATATAGAGGATTTGTCCAACTGAAACTTCCACCATGATACATGGCTTCGGTTAGCGGCCCAATGTTCTTCTCTAGCAAAAATGTATACTCAAACTATTTTGCATGGATAATCTCCTTCATTTTAGACAAGATGAACATGCATAGAAACCCACATGATATTAAGCGGCAAAGCACGCTGAGGTGACCCCAGTAATTCAATGGTTATCACACAACAAGCAACTTAAAAGAGCTACGGTTACACAAGGAACACACGCTAGGCACAATAGTCATTTTTGACTACTTTCCCATGAGCAACAAAAATATAATACTTTGAAATTTAAAGGTAGCACATGAGCAAACTACTATGGAATGACAATAAAATACCACATATTGGTAGATATGGTGGACACTTTGGCATATTTGGTTTTTGGTGGTTGGATGCATGAATACAATACTTACACAAATGGAGACTAGAAAAAGACCGGGTGCGACCAACTAAGAGAGCATAATGGCCATAATCATGCACAGCGAGGCTCGAGGCTCCAGATCCACTAGCTGGTGCGACCTAACTTGTTGGGCCTGCCATTTGCAGCTCACTAGGTCATTGGGTCCTACTTTAGCTCATTAGATTCATATGGAAAATTTCTAACCGAAATCTTTTACGTAACTCCTTCTTGAGTTCCAAAACTCCTTGAAAGTTAAAAAATACAAGAAGGTTATTATGTCTTGCAAATTCAAATACATTGGGACTTTGGAGGAATGTCTAATAAATCATCTTAACATGGGTAAATACTACAATCTCAATGCAAATAAAATAATAAACTTGAGCAATATGATCAAACATTGATGATATAAAATGCATAATCAACTATTAAATGGATGATCGTGTGATTGGATCGGAGACTTTACTGCCCCAACGCCCTTCATCGAGATCATGCACATATGTGGCTAGTGGTAGTCCTTTTAGCCTTCTACCCCAAGTAGATCATTGATAACAACTTTTAACTGTAATTGGCTTTCGTAATTAGTTTAGCAAACCCATGAAATTTAATGAGCCTTCTCATAAGCCTAACTAGGCCGGCCCAGAATGCAAGTTGACTAGTCAAACGACCAGGGCCCTACCACTTACTTACTAGGCCAACTCACTTACTGTAAAGTGGGCCCCACTTTTATTTTGGGCCTGCCCACTTACTTATTGGGCCAACCCACTCGCTTTAAGGTGGACCCCACTTACTAACTGGGCGGACCCGATAACAGGAAAATGGGCCCCACCTGCTTATTGGGCCAGCCCGTTTATCATGTTGACCGGTCAAACAAAGACATTCGGCCTAGCCCACATGCTTATTGGGCCGGCCCGTTTGTCATGTTGACCGGTCAAACAAAGACATTTGGCCCGGCCCACATGCTTATTGGGCCGGCCCGGTGTTTCTATTGACCGGTCAAACAAAGACATTTGGCCCGACCCACATGACTATTGGGCCGGCCCATTTATGGTGTTGACCAGTCAGACAAAGACACTCGGCCTGGCCCACTTGTTCAGTTGGTCGGCCCAGCTATCCTTTTGACCGGTCAAACGAAGGCATTCGGCCCAGCCCACGTCCTTAGTGGGCCGGCCCATTTAAGTTTTGATGAGTCAACCTTAGAGGTTAGACCCGGCTCACGTACCTACCAGACCAACCCAATTATATAGTTGACCAGTCAAACTAAGTCAGCTGGCCCGGCCCGCAAACTAAATAGGCCGGCCTACTTAAGGCGTGGCAGGCCTTGTGTGGGCCTACCATCTACCACGGGGTTTCAGCCGGCTAACGGCGTTAACTGACAGTTAACGATGTCTGCCACGTGTCAGTTTGCATGACGTCAGCAGTCAACGGCCTCCAAAAAACTCTTTTGCAACGGTCCGATTTTCCGTGGCCAAAGGGTGCCCAAACGCGACGCACCGAAAAATCTGTGGTAGGCCTTTACCTGACGCAGTATGCACCACATAACCCATATCGTCGGGTTAGGCCCATAGGCGACGAAAAAGGGCCCATACCTGACGAAAATTTGACGTTGAGGATGAGAACTTTTCTTGTAGTGTTTCCATGGTCTTTTGTTTTTCCATCAAGTTGGTACAACCGGGTGGTACAGGCGCATATGCCCGTATCGATGGTTGTTAAACGTACAATAACTTTCGCTGTTTTCTATTGATGTTGATTGCGTTATTAAAAAAAGCGTGTAGAACTTACCGACTGCACCGGCACGGGGAAAACCCGCCCGTAGCCGATGTCGGTGCCGAGGCAAGGGCCTTCTATTTAGAGTTCTCTTTTCTCAATCTCCCTTTTTCAACCTATTCTCTCTTCAAAAATTAGGGTTTTGTTGAGATTCAATTCTTTCTACTCGAATTTCTTGATAATTTTTAGTCTAACCCCCACAAGAGACATGCATCCCTTTCACACCAAGCAATTTTGGGTGAAAAAGGAGGAAGGGTCCCAAAAAACCGGTGAGAAGGAGGTTTTTCCTCCACTTACAGGTACAATCTCCATGGATATTCTCTCCAATTTTTTTCCAGGCAACCCATTGTAAGTGAGAGGGTGCAGCATGAAGAAATTGAGGAAATGATCACCTCCCTTGAAAAGGCTTCTAAAGCTTGTGTTGAAACTATGAGTGAGGGAGTTGAATCTTACTGGTTGATGAGTGAAGACTTTGATAAAAGGGTTGAAGACATCAAACAGAGAGTCGAAACCCTAACTAAAGTTGTTCTTGAGATGCCTGATGACAGAAAGCTGCTTGTCAAAGTAATCAAAAACAACATGATGACATCACAGAGTTGGCTACTTGATTTGCGTGTATAGCACACGCCTGCAACCAGAAGCGGGAAGAGACTATCAATGGAACATCCTTCGCAACAGAGGAAGAATAGGTACACCAAAAGAATTGTGTGATCCCGCCTGGCTTAATGCTAAGCTTGGGGAGATCATCCAGAGCCTTGCGAAATTCTACCACTCGTTTTAAGCAAATTTATTTTTAGTCATGGATCTTAGAATAGAAACTCGTTGCATTATTATGTTATGTATTTCCTTTGGAGAGTGAAGGATTCTTATCCTATGAACTTTGAGCCGTTATTTCATTTGAAGCTTGCTTGAATCATGTTTATTATATTAGATGTATGAAGTAGGATGAATATACTCGTACTTGCATCATGATGATGATTTTATAGTCCTCCACACCAGAAAGTTTTGATAGGATATAGGAAAATTATATACAAAGTATTTTATGACATTGGTTCCTTCATGAAAGAGAGCAAGAAAAAAAAGGAGAAGAAAATAGAAAGTGCAGAAAGAAAAAGAATAAATAGTAATAGTTCGTGAAGAAAAGCTAACTTCATGATTTTACGATATTTAGATAAAGTAGTTTTTCTTGTCTACTATAAGTCCTTGAAAGGTGGTGGTGGAATCAACAACACTCAAGGCTCTGGAGATCCACTAGCTAGCGCGACCTAACTCGTTGGGCCTGCCATTGGCACCTCACTAGGCCATTGTGTCCTACTTTAGCTCATTAGATTCATATGAAAAATTTCTAACTGAAATCTTTTACCTAGCTCCCTTTTGAGTTCCGCAGCTCGTTGAAAGTTAAAAAAATACAAGAAGGTTTTCATGTCCTGCAAAGTCAAATACATTTGGACTTTGGAGGAAAGTTCAATAAATCATCTTAACACGAGTAAATAATGCAATCTCAATGCAAATAACATAATAAACTTGAGCAATATGATCAAACATTAATATAAAATGCACAATCATCTATTAAATGGATGATCGTGTGATTGGATCGGAGACTTTAATTCCCCAACACGCTTTATCGAGATCATGCACCTACGTGGCTAGGGTAGTCCTTTTGGCCTTCTACCTCAACTAGATCTTGAAAGTATTGTGTATGACTTTTTTGTTTGTTTTTCGCCGCCGCGTGGCCCAACATGGCCAGCTCATGAAGATGTTGTAGGTGCGTGTGACCATCAACACTGACGTTACCAGCATTTAGTGCAGACGTTACAAGTCGACAACCACTAAGCATTAAAGTCACTGGTCACCGATGTAATCAAAAGCAGTAACACCCTACTGCGTAATTATTTTTGTCTGATTGTGTCACCCTATCTAAGGTAATCATCTAGTGACACACACAATCCCTTGTAGCCTAAACACATAATCGAGACCAAACAAGCAGAAGTAAGGTGTTACCTCTACCTCGGGGTTTCGAACCTGGGTACGGCATATTTCAAGCATGTTCCCGGATCTCCATGCAGCCCGTATCACACTTTTGTCCTCTTAAACCATCTTTGAGGAATGATGCTGCGGAATCACCATGACACCGTCCTAGATCCGATGGAGTGTTTCTGAGTCTCATGACCTCGACAGGTAGCAAATGCCTTCCCTACCATCACACCTTTGAAGAAAACTCCCAATGTGAACATAAGGTAGCATCTATGTCTTGACGGCTATACTTGCACTCCGAGACAACCCTGATCTTGGAATCAGCATGTTTCAATCTTTTGACTCTCCTATCGGTGTTGCTATTTTTTATGTATTTTTAACCTGTAGAGGAATTATAATTTATTAACTCCTAAAATTATACGAGTGTGAAATAATGTCTTCACACGCAGGTCACATGTCGGTTGCATCCTACGGTCTGATTCGCAAAGAAAAAACATCGTACGGTCGGCAGTGCCCGGAGGCTTGAGTCGGCACAGCACGCATACATGTTGCCGACTCTAGTAGAGAAGAGTGACCGACCTGGCTGGCGTCCATCAGCCTCAAGATTCGTGCCGCCGCGCGCAGCTCCGCATCTCTCTCCCTCCCCGCACCCTTCCTCTCCCTCTTTCTCTTTCGGACGGACCTGACACCAACCCCTCCGTCCCCAAATCCCATCACACCACCGCCGTCGCCTCCTCCTCGGCGGTGAGCCACCACCACCACCTCCACCTACGCCCCACCCAGCCCTCCTATCAAGGGCAACTCCGCGGTGAGCCTACGCGGCGCCTCCACCTCCGCGCATCGGGCTGCGGCTAGGGTTTCATGCGCCCCGCGGCCGCCGCAGCCGATGTCGCACCCCGGCAAGTTCGTATCCGTTAACCTCAACCGATCCTACGGCCAGTCCACCCAATCCCACCATGGCGGCCGCCCCTCCCGCCCCGCCGCCCCCTCTGCCGCCGCCGGCGGGGGCATGGTGGTGCTCTCCCGCGGCCGCGGCGCCTCCTCCGTCGCCAAGCCGCCGCAGCCCAAGCTCTCCGTACCGCCGCCGCTCAACCTCCCCTCGCTCCGCAAGGAGCACGAGCGCTTCGACGGCGCCACCGCCACCTCAGCCGGCGGGGCCGCCTCAGCCCCGGCCCGATCTGGCGGGTCCGTGGCCGGCTGGACGAAGCCCGCTCCAGCATCCGAGAAGCCGCTCGGCTCGGCGCCGCTCCCAACTGGCGTCGCCCGGCCCCCCTCGTACGGGTTTCAGGACAAAGCCGCCGTCTTGCGGGGGGAGGACTTCCCTTCCCTGAAAGCAGCCGTGGCGCCACCGCCTCCGCCGCCCGTGCAGCAGCGCCACAAGGACGGCGATGGGGCTCGGGCCGCCACGCCAGAGGCACGGCCGATGCCCCTCGGTATGCGGCCTCAGGTCACGCCCTCGCGTGGCGCTGACCCCTTGGCTTCTGCTGGCGCCGGTGCCCATGCTTCGGCGGAGAAGGCGCGAAAGCATGATTTGGGGCCGCTTCCGCTGGTGCGGCTTAGGTATAATTCTGATTGGGCTGATGATGAGCGTGATACAGGGCTGAGTCTCCCAGAACGCGACACTAGGGAGAGTGGATTTGGTAGGAGTGAACAACACATGGCTCCGGGGCGGGAACTTTATATGAGGGAGCCCGACTCCTTTGGGAGAGTTTCCGTTGCTGCCGCTAAAGAGGCCGGGCAAGACGGTCCGTGGCGATCCCCTCTGCCGAGCCACACTAGAGACAGAGAAACCGTTACCAGTGGTGCCTCCAAGGATTTGCGGAGTTCTAATAGGGAGCAAGCTGTCCGAGCCTACGGACAGAACGGGACAGAACTGCATGGAGCTGCACACGGGGGAGTGGCTGCGGGTGAACGCCACATCGATAATTCCAATAACTGGTACAGAGGGAATGCTTTCCATAATAATGCTGTTTCAAAGGTGCAGCCATATCTTGGTAACAAGGGCCCTCCAATTAATGACCCCGGAACTAAATTTGGCAGGGATAAGTGGCTCGTTGGAAGCTCTGCGAAGCCTTTAGTTGAGGATCTCAGTTTCGATAGCATTTCTGCCGTTAATTTGAGCTCAATAAAGAAGAAAAAAGAAGCGACCAAACCATCAGATTTCCATGATCCAGCAAGGGAGTCATTTGAGGCAGAGCTCGATAGGATCTTGAGGATACAAGAGCAAGAGAGACAGCGGGTAGTGGAAGAACAGACCAGAGTTAGAGAAGTTGCTCGCAAACAAGATGAGGAGAGGGAGAGGCTCATAAGAGAGGAGGAGGAGAGGCGGCGCTTGGTGGAAGAAGAGGCCAGACGGGCTGCTTGGCAAGCTGAGCAAGAGACGCTGGAAGCTGCCAGAAGAGTTGAGGAGCAGAGGATTGCTAGGGAGGAGGAGAAGATGAGGGTTGCTATGGAGGAGGAGCGGCGTAGAGAAGCAGCACGTCAAAAGCTCCTAGAGTTGGAGGCAAAGATCGCTAGACGACGAGCTGAACCAAACATGAGAGGTGGAAATCTTCTTTCAGCTGCCAATGATGAACTAGCACTTGGAGCCTTGAAAGACAGAGATGTGGTACAGTATGCCAATGCTGGTGAAAGACTTGATATTGACAGAATGGGGGAGCACATCACTACCTCCGCAGCTTTGGAGTCTTCCAGTGTCAACAAGTACAGTGATACAGTTCCAAGGGCGCTGCACACTTTGGGAGATGAACGCTCATGCTTTGTTGATAGAGAACATGTGTATCACAGTGCAGAGGCTGCATTTGAAGGCCAGGAAAATCTGCATTATGGTCCACGGCATGACACTTTGGGTACAAAAAGGGCAAGTTTCCCTAAGAAAGATTCTTATGATGGATTTGGGGCATTGTCAGCCGGGCCATCTTCGAGAGGCCAAACAACTGATTCACCATGGGCACTGGAAGATTACCGTCAAGGAAGAGTTCCAAGGTGGGATGCACCAAGGGAGGTTGACCGTTTTGACAAGCGGTCTGAATTTGAAAGCGATTTTTTTAACAGCGACAGGTTTGGAGATGCGGCATGGCTGCCTAGTGGTTCCTATGGAATCCCCACTGCTCAGCAAGGAGATGGGATGTTTCAGAACTCTGAGGCTAATGACTTCTCATCTTTTACAAGATCCCGCTACTCTATGCGGCAACCACGTGTACCCCCACCACCACCTGCTGTGACTTCAATGCACAGAAGTGCAATTGGCACTTCCACTCATCGCGCCAATTCATCTTTCATTGATGGTGGAATGAGAGAGAGTTCCAGTAGTGCATACCAAGAGGCATCCCTCCAGCACGGGACACCAGCTGGAGACCTTGTTGTCAATGAACAGCATAGTGAGGACAGGGCCAGCCCTATTTTGGGCTCACAATCTTCTCTTTCAGTTTCAAGCCCTCCTACCTCACCACCACATGTCTCACATGATGAGATGGATGTTTCTGGTGATTCACCTGCACTGCCAACTTCTGCTGATGGTGATCGAACTGTGGTATCTGACAATGACCTTGCAGCTTCAACTCTAGATGCGGCAAACGTAAGCAGAATCGCCACCTCAAGCACAGCGTCTCACATGGAGGATGATGAATGGCCAAGTGAACACAATGAAGCCAAGCAAAAACAGGATGAATATGACGAGGAAGGCAACATCTACCAGGAAGATGAAATCAATGACGGTGATGATGATAATCTTGACTTGGATCATGAGTTTGCAGACAGGCATCTTGACTTGGATGATGGGTTTGCAGATGGGCAGAATACACCTGTAGAAATGGAACCGGTTATACTTGGATTTGATGAGGGTGTACAGGTTGAAATTCCGCTGAATAGTGAGCTTGAATTAACTCCTGTGAAGAGCACTGAACGGGAAGTTGGTGTACACTCAGGTGTCATGGAGCAAGAGTTCTGTAGTGGTTCAGATGATCCTCGTAACCTTGTTACGGAAGCAGAGAAGAGACTGCAAGACTTGGATCTTGATCAAACAAATGCCTTGACAGGTGAATCTAGTGTTGATCCATCAGGTGGCACAGCCGCGTCAAGCTCCAAGTTACCTCAGGCATCTTTCACCCACACTACTGAGTCATCAGCTTCAACAGTAATTGATCGGAATGATGTTCCTGTTAGTCTGCAGTTCGGTTTGTTTTCTGGGCCATCTCTAATACCCACTCCGGTTCAAGCCAACATTCAGATTGGTTCCATACAGATGCCAATCCATCTCCACAACCAGATCAACCCAACCCTGGCTCAAATGCTGCCTTCATCAGCTCCTTTATTCCAGTTTGGTCAGTTGAGGCATATCCGCCCTGCGCCTCAGAATGTTCAGCCGCATTCTCAGGTGGTGCCCTCTGTTCATCCCCCGCACCAAATCCACATACATCAAAACCGAATGGTTCAGGTTATCTCCCTAATGAGATGAATCGAGATGCAAATCATAATGTTCCAAGCGAGCCAGTCTCTTCTAGCTTTATTGATAAATCAGTTTTACCTTCAGCCGAGCTTGGGATGGATCATATAAATTTTCATCACAATGCACCTGCAAATAACCAGATGGCTGATGTAAATGGATTTCACAGCCGGCTTGACAGTACTTCAATTGGGGAAAATGCAAATTCTGGAGTTTCAAAAGGTGAATCTCAGAGGAACCATGATCTCTCTCTGAAGAGGAATCACAAAAACAACAGAGAATCTTCTCAATTTGGCCCATATGGCAATGTCTTGAATGGCCCAAAGGCTCCAGGTGCTGTATCTGGTGGAAGAGGGAGGAGATATGGTTATGCTGTCAAAGAATCTATTATGGGATCAACAGGTTCAGTTGTTGAACCTTCTCATAAAGATTCCAGGGGATTCCAGAGAAGGTCTCGTAAGAATATAAGAAGAACTGAATTTAGAGTGCGGGAAAATGTCGAGAAGAACCCAACCCAAGCTTCCGAGTCATTTAGCCATGATGAGCAGAATGAGAAGCCATTTCCTGATGGATCAGCAAGGGAGATCTCGGTGAGAAATCTGAACAGAAAGGAAGGCGATAGGTCATTTAGGTCTAATGAAGCAAGTGATATTAGTGGAGCAGGTCCTTCATCTACGTCTGCTGATTATTACAGTAAAACAGAGAGAGTTGCGCAGAAGGCTCCATCTTATGAGAGATCTCATTATGGGAACAAGAAATCTAGAGCGGGTACTATCCCTGAAGGAGATGCTAATACCTCGTTGCTGGCAGGAGTTGTACGTGTTGTTAAGCAGCAAGGCATTGAAGTGCCTGTTGACGCAGATGGTTTTATTGAAGTAAGGTCCAAGAAGCAGATCATGAGTGTCAGAAGAGAACAGAGGGAGAAAGAAAATAGATCCAAAATGAGGATGGCAAAGGTGCCCCATTTTTATCTCTTAAATGATTAAATTGTGCCTTCCTACCTTTTCCCCTAAATTAATGCTTTGTCATTTGTTGAACCAGGCTCCCCGCAAACAGCATCAGATCTCCCTACACAGTTCTGGCAGTTCAAGTTTCAATAATAAGGGAACAGTTTCCTTGGGCGGAGCATCTGCAAAGAAAGTTACGAATTCTGTCCCTGCAGTTGAAAGAAGAATTGACCAAATTGAACCATCAACTCCACTCATTGGTGAAACTGCTTCAGTGACACCCATAGTGCCACCTTCAGCCAACACAGGATCTCATACAAACTGCTACGGCAAGAAGTATGTATCACTGTTTCTAGTTATGTTTATGCTATTTAGTTAGGATTCTCCTTTGGGACTTTGTTTAATAATACTTTTGCAGGCCTATCCAAGGTCAGGCAACCTCCAACTTGATCACTTCTAGTGCTGCAGCAAAGCTCGTGGCAGGCTTATCCGAAAACAATAATAAAGCGTCATCCATTGGCACTCCATTTAACATGGGTACCTGGGATAGTTCACAGACAAACCAGCAGGTAGATTGCTTTCTTAAGGTTCCTTTTTTGTTTGCCTTTGGGAACCCGTTATTATTGTGTGCCTGCTGACTTCTCTTCCATGTGCAAAGCTTATGTGGATAGTCCTATGCTACTTATGTTTTCTGTGTACATAGTGCATTTATTATTTTGAATCTAATGCTGGAGAAAATTATCTCTGCTATCTTAATTTGGCAACTTTTATTTACTACTTCTTTATGGCAGTTCTAACTTCTAATAGGAAATCCAGTCAAATTATTCGCTGGTTTTATCCCTTTATGCTTTGTATTGAAGGCTTGCACTAAACTTACTGTTGAATACTCTGTTTCCTTTTTGTTTTTGTGTTTTGTACTATGGTTTTAGGGAGAGGTAGGATAAGGGCTCTCACCTAGGGCTAGGGGCAAGATAGAAGTATTCTTGTATTTTCTTGCTTGATTGATAATTCCTTATAGAGGGTTCTCTTTGTTTAGTGGTCTAACAATCCAAAGGTGGGAGAATCGATTATCTCAACATATTGTCGTTTCACATTATGCTTCTTAATTTTCAGACAGCTATTGCCTTGCTTTTAAAGACTGGTTGTCTCTTAACTATAGATGTCCTATAATTATGTGCTTGTTTATCTTTTGACAACTTGTGCCCACGATAGGTTATGTCATTAACTCAAACTCAACTCGAAGAAGCTATGGAACCAGCAAAGTTTGAACGAGCAGGTCCTTTGGAGTCCGACAATGCTTTATCTCCCGCAATAACCACAGAAAATGCGTACACATCATCTGCTAGCCCTGTTAACTCTCTTCTGGCTGGGGAGAAGATTCAGTTTGGTAAGCACATCATGTTTGTATTGTACACATCATTAGCATTGTACAATGCTTTTAGTTGCTTGATTGACAGTGAAATAATAACAATGCCCAGGTGCAGTTACCTCGCCAACTGTACTGGCTCCGATCACCCGGACAATTTCAACTGGGCTTGGTGCTCCAGGTTCATCTAGGCCTGATATGAAGATTGACCGAAGGCCTGGTGATGACAATGGTGCTACTGTTTTGTTCGATAAGGAGAAGGCTACAACTAAAGAACCAGGTCCAAGTTCAGAGGAGGTTGAAGCTGAGGCTGAAGCAGCTGCTTCTGCCGTCGCTGTTGCAGCTATTTGTACTGATGAGGCAGTTTCATCCACCGCTGATGCAACTGCAGCTTCTACTCCAGGCAACAAAAGCTTTAGCAGTCAGGATCTCACTGGGCTAACAGCAGGAGGTATGATCTTTAGGTTGTTAATTATTTGGCTTTAAAATTACCTTTTTTAGAAGGTAGCTGTATTTATAGAGCTTAATCAAACTGAAGCAGGGGCAGTAACAGTTCAACGTGGTCAATCATCTAGAGAGGAACCACTGACGGTTGCTCTTCCAGCAGACTTGTCAGTTGACACTCCGTCAATGTCCCTGTGGCCTCCTTTACCCAGTCCACAGGCATCGGGGCCAATGCTTTCTCAGTTTCCTGGTGCACAACCGTCCCATTTTTCTTGCTTTGAGATGAACACCATGTTAGGAGCACATCCTTTTACTTTTGGACCAAGTGATGAATCTGCTGGCGCTCAGGGTCAACAGCCTCAAAGAAGCAACGCTTTGCCTTCAGCACCATTGGGTGCTTGGCCACAATGCCACTCTGTGGTGGATTCATTTTATCGCCCCCCTACTGGCTTTGCTGGTCCTTTCATTAGCCCTGGAGGAATACCGGGTGTGCAAGGTCCTCCACATATGGTGGTCTACAACCACTTTGCCCCAGTTGGGCAATTTGGTCAAATGGGGCTTGGATTTATGGGAGCCACTTATATCCCTGGTGACAAGCAGCCTGATTGGAAGCAAAACCAGGGACCTTCTGTTAGCATTAGCCAGAGTGATCCAAGCAACCAAAATATGCTACCTGGTCAAGTAGCCTCACATGGCGTTCCTACTCAAGTGCAGCATCTACGCCCAACTTCTATCATGCAAATCCCATCCCCATTGACAATGTTTGACATGTCTCCATTCCAGGTATGCAATAGTTCTAGATTGCATGTATAGAGATTGAATTGGTTTATGCTTCATGCGTATATGTTTGGATATACATTTGGTTATCAGAAGGGTGAATTTTTTTGTTGTATAGGATCCTAAAGGATAATCTCTATTTGATGAATCAGTTGAAGGCACTTCGTGTCAGCATTTACTATAGCTTACATTTGGCAGTTTTAGTTTATGTGCATAGCTCGCCGATTTCAAAGAAGCATTGTGCATTAAACTGAAATGAATCTTGATTCTCGTTATTTATTACTACCTCTGTCCATAAATAAACGTCTGAGTTTTGTCTAAATCTGCATGTATCTAGATGCTATTTAGTGTGTAGATACAATCTTTTGGTTATCAGAAGGGTGAATTTTGTTGTTGTATAGGATCCTAAAGGATAATCTCTATTTGATGAATCAGTTGAAGGCACTTCGTGTCAGCATTTACTATAGCTTACATTTGGCAGTTTTAGTTTATGTGCATAGCTCGCCGATTTCAAAGAAGCATTGTGCATTAAACCGAAATGAATCTTGATTCTCGTTATTTATTACTACCTCTGTCCATAAATAAACGTCTGAGTTTTGTCTAAATCTGCATGTATCTAGATGGTATTTAGTGTGTAGATACAATCAAATTTAGATAAACCTCAGACATCTATTTATAGACGGAGGGAGTAGATAACCTGGTTAGAAACTTTATTCTCTCTGTTTTTTTTTATGCCACAGCATTTCCTTCGTTTGTGCTGTAATTAACTCACCTCACTATCATTCCAGTCATCAGGGGACATACAGATGCAACCTTGTTGGCCACATATGCCTGTACAGCCTCTACACTCAGTCCCATTATCAGTGCAACTGCAACATCCAATAGAGGGTACAGCGGCACCACAGTATGTTCATAACATGCCAAGCGACAAGTCAAGTACAAATGACCGGTTCCAGGAGCCCTCAACATCTGTCATGCCATCAGATAGCAACAAGAGCTTCGCAAGTACAGCGGCCTCTCAGTTCTCTGATGAGTTAGGTCTTGTTAAACAGCCAGCCTCCAGCAGTTCAGATGCTAAAACTGTTCAGTCTTCATTGGTCCGGACAGGCATGATCAGCAATGAAGTCCCAAACAGTGCCAGAGTTATGGTTAGGACCAACGCACCAAATATCAACCCTGGGAATGCTACAGGGGTGACTAGCAATCCCAACTCTGGTCAGGTTGCCAACATGCCCTCCAAGCCACACCAGTCTTCGTCATCACCAGATCAACAGTACAAACATCCAGTTAATAATCAGGATCAACGGGCCCGAGTTACCCAGAAGACTGGACCTCTGAATGAATGGCAACGTCGGTCAGGATATCCGGGAAGGAGTCAAAACTCCGGTTCTGACAAGAAATATGGCACTGGTAGGATGAAGCAGATCTATGTCGCCAAATCGTCATCAACAAGTGGCCCAGCCCCATCAGGCTAGGGCAGATATGCTTTGGCAGGAACAGCTCAAATTTCTGTGTATGCGGAACATATTTTGATGTGTCAATCCATTGTTTATCTGGTGATTATAGACTGTCCGCATTGTTCATTTTTGTTTCATTTCCGTGCATAGAGAAAGAAAAAGTTAGTGTGGTTGCAGTGTTCAAACTCTTTAAAGCAATATTCCATCAAATTTTGCAGCCTGTGTCGTGTATGTTGACTGTGTGCTATCTGAATTGTTATTACAATCAATATATACTTGTTGCCTGATGACTCATAGGGCATCTTATGAAGTGCCCATAATGAGCATGCAAACATGCCTTGTGGAATGTGTTCGTCGTCCAAAGTTGAGCTATTTTGTGAGATCATGCACTTCATCGTTCATTTGAAACTGCATCAAAATATGATGTTCCAATTCCTGTTTCCATGATATCTGGTGTAAGAATCTTATGTTTCCTACAATGACCCCTTTTTAATTTCTGAATCATAGCATCAAAAACCCATGAATCATACACTTATTTCTAAATTAGCCAACCTTTGCACAGTGGATAGTACAGTATTTTTTTATTACTCTAGCATAACATTTTTTTATTATCAGATCAGAAGGATTAGCTCCTAGCAGAAGAAATGATGGTAAAACTGAGTAATTCATTTTGGAGCCTAGACAGGCAAAGACATCATACAAGTAAATATCGCTGCACCTAATACTTGAAATGTCTTCAGTCACAAGGTCAAATAGGACATTTCGCTATTCTGTAAGTGGTGTTGTATTACACACTAGTTCAGTCAATTAAATCAACCTGCTAATACTGGTTGAGTTTGCAGGAAGGAGTTAGCATCTACGAAAACTATGCACCGGACCAGCTACGATTTTGTCACTATCTGGACATAAATACACTGAACTCTCTACACACAAACTGTACTGCCCTTTTCTGAAACGAAAACTGTACGCCCTTCGTTCCATAAAGGATGTCAACAGACGGGGAGTACTTCTCATGTTCTTTATTTCCCGGCAGGTATCTACTCCAGTCGAAAACCTTTAGACAGACCATCTTCTCGATCCATGGCTTTTGCGAGATGCAGGCTCCGTGTCAAGTAACCTGATGTCAAAGTCTTATGAATTACCACTGTAATCTATTTCCACATGATGAATTGCAGATGGAGCAGCCTGGTCATATATCATCGATTTGAGCAGGTTAACATACGTTCACGGAAAATGGATGTGAGAAAAATAAGAATAACTAGAGGCAGATGTTCATTACCGGACTACTGGTTGTATCCGCGGCTAGTTTCAGTCGCTTGTTGCTACATACTCTCCTTTGTTCCTCGCTAACTTCAGTCTCATTGTCAACAAAATTCTGATCTGATAAATCTGAAGAAAGACAAGGGCAGTCTGCTTCAATGCTATTTACAGACGAATGAGTAGCAAATTAGCTTGGTACAGAGAGCCTATATAGGTTATCCCAGTATATGTGCTACTCCCTCTGATCCATAAGTGTCGTTGTTTTAGAATGTTAGTAGTATTCTTTGAAAAGGGAGCGGTAAATTGTGTGATAGGGAATGCCACAAGAATTGTATATATTTCATGATTTCAAGGGTCATAATAACCATCTGGTCCCTCTGTAAAATGTTAAATGGTAGGGTGCAGAAGCCTCAAAATAAGTACCTGTTCCAGAAAGGGAATGCCCATGCCAGTGCAAATGGGAAGTACAAGACCCTCCAAAGTTCTTCCGTCTTGCATAGTAACTGATTCCCTCTTGTCTTGGATCACTAGTTGATGCATCATCATCATCATCATCATCCATATAATAAGCTTTCCTGCCATCCTGATCCTCGTCATATGAAGGTGTATGCTCAGCCTGTGATAATCTGGATTCGGCTGCATCAGCCTCAACCATCCTGCTATATACCTGCTATTGATTTGATATAAGAGAAACTTTATATACCAAATGTTTGTTCTTATTGAGGAATGAGACAGTATTGTAAATACCTGATCAACTTCTGTGTTTCTGTGATTTCCATTATGAGTTTTACGCCTCCATTCACTTGAAGACCAGCAGAGCACCCCATTCGAGTTGACTTCTCCATCATATAATTTAGTAACAAATGATAACTCCAGTGAGCTAATATAGAGCATGTGCTTCTCATCTGTCCATCCAGTTGATGAACCGCTCAGTGTGTCCTGATAGAAGAAAACCAGGAGTAAAGCAACTAACTTGATAATGGTTTGCACAGCAATTATCCGATATATGATTTTTTCAAGAAATATAAAGACTTCAAGTACGTATGTCTGAATAGTATGGCTTAAGACCTGAACAACAGAAAGCATCACTGGGCAGTCTGTATACCTCATAACCTCAATGCTCCTTTCGTGCTATCGAAAATATCACATATTAGTACATCTCAAACTAGCAACAGTGAAAAACAATTAGATGACAGAGCCAGCAGAAACATATCATACTTCTATTATCCTGCACTTTGCAGGCTTCTACATCAATTTCAACATAAAGTTTGTGCCTTGTGAACTGCAACGAAGACCTGGTATGGTTTGCAGTGAAACCACTAGATTCTCAAAACTGAACTTAGTTTGTCACCTTAGCTACCATTCTAAATCTCAACATTTTGTCCCAGATGGCATCTCTGTGTTGTGGCTCTAAATAGGTGGCTTGTATCTGTCTAACTTCGAGTACTATCACATTTTATCCCAGATGGCATCTCCGTGTTGTGGCTCTGAATAGGTGGCTTGTATCTATCGAACTAGGAGTAGTATCACATTTTGTCCCATATGGCATCTCCGTGTTGTGGCTCTGAATAGGTGGCTTGTATCTGTCGATCTCAGAGTAGTGTCAGTCAAGCAATTCTTGTACTATTAATTATCAACTGCCAGCACTTAATAGACCACAGGAGGGCCCCTAGAAAGACAGCTGTATTGGATCATTGGATGCAATCCGTAATCGTGCAATCCAGTACTAAAAGTAACGGAATTTTATATAGAAAACAATGTACTGTATTTGTAATTTACCTATGTTTGAAAGTGCATATTTAATCATGACCTAACATGTGTTAGTATGTGAACTCGAAATTTGAACAGACGTAATACTAAATTTGGAAGTATATGCATATTTTTCCTGGCGTTAGCTATTGGATTACACGGAAATCGCAGCAATTGCACCCCACTGTATTTCATCTTTTTGTCTTCCCCAAAAGAGTATCAGTGATGCACCAACTTTCCACATTGTTTTTTTTTTTTCGTTTGGCTATGTTTGTTGAATGTCTAGAAGTAAAAGAGCGCACTGCATTTGCTCCTAATTTGACACCTATTGAGCAAAACTGCAGGGTTAGTATTTTGACCTTGAGCTGCGCTTCGCACCAATTTCGGCTCCGACTCAACACGGCCCACAAACCAAACTATGCACACCCGCAAGTTGATACTCCGATAGACAAAATATTAATTCCAATAGCTTTTCCTATAGTAACCTTTCCCACCGCGATATTTTATGGCACTCCTTTCAGTTTTTTTTTCTACAGAAGATAGCAAATAATTCAAAAGATCAGCCCAGAGTCGAGAAATGCTGTAAAGTGCAGTGTTACGTGCACGAAAATTCTAACGTGGTGCTTTGCACAACTAGTGTCAGATTAGGTGGAGCAAACTGTGACGTCTTCAAAAGTAACACCACCACCCACCCAGAATAGCAAAACAAAAACAAGAGGATGGAAGGAAAAGCACCCACGCGTATGAATGAACAGAGTAAAGAAACTCCATAAACCCATATAAGGTCACACTTCACTAATGAAAAGCGGAATTCTTGCCATGTTCCTGCAACTGAATTCCAAACAAAGAAAAGAAATACTATATGCCTTTCTAAAGATGGTATTCTACTTACCATGTTAGTTTTTTCCCCTTCTAACATTCATTATGCGAAAATGTCCCTTGTGTCAAGAGGTTCACTACTGCGCACCTGTGTGCTGCAGCTGCCCTCTTTGTGAGTTTCATGCATTTTTTTGCAAGATAATAAACTTGGAAGTTACATCACATGCCAATATTGCGTTTTAATTACTTGGTAAATTGTTAGCAACAGTTGGTCAGGTCAGTAAAAGTAGTTTGGGATGTACTCAAGTTGGACTTGCCTTACAGCTTAGCCTCACCAAAACAATTTGAAAAGAAACCTTGATAAAAAAAAGTTCAATAGGAGTGTAATCTTAACCAAGCAGGAGGCACTGGATCAGACAAGCAACACATACAGCAAAACAAACATCCACAGAAGGGGGGCGGGGTGGACTGATTAATCTAGTAAAACAAATAATATCAGACTGTTATGTCATGTTAGATAGCAAACTATTGGAAATGGGATGAGTGAGCAGATGTATCAAAATAGCATCAGAGCGAAAAAAACCTCGTCAATGAATGCTACATGCTCCACACATCAATAAATACAAAATCTACATTTTCCTTATCATTGTCTATATTTTATTCGTGCACCTAACAATTTCCCATCATCTGTTTGCGGCGCAGATCTTTCGTCGTGGTTGTTCACAAAAGGCGTGCATACTCACATTCAGGAAGAAAAACTGGATGGAACTTCCCATACTGCATCATCATCAGACCATCCATCGTGATTGACATAATATCCACAAGAGAATCATAATCATAATAATTAAAAACAACCTCTAACCGCGCGATCTTGAAGCATGACAGCATCATCGATCATGCCATAGGCAGGTTGGACAGAACAATTCATTCATTCACCAGAAATTCTCAACCGCGGGCGCGGAGCACCACTGGTACTCCAGCAAAAAGAAAAAAAATATCCCGCGTGAATGAATAATAATAATAATAGCGCAACGTAAACGATCCTGACCCCGTTACACTGGACCGAATCTATAACCACTCCTTCTCGCTACAGCTAACGAACAGAGAATCCGCGCAAAACCGAACAGAGAATCTGCGCAAGGTCATTCGAAGGCGTGAAGAAGAGAAGAGGTGCGTGAATTGGAGATTACCCCGAAGCGCAGCGGATCGCCCGGCGTCTCTGCCATCCCGCGCTGAGCGAATCCGCCCATCCGCCGAATCAGCGGGCCCGACGACAACGAAGCGAGGAATCAGACGTTCGCGCGGGTAGGCTGTGGATGAAGAGGAGGAGGAGGGAAGGAGTTGGCGAACCTTGGCGGTGGCCGGAGTTGGCAGCTCGCCCGGGGAGGAGAGGAGAGGAGAGAAGAGGAGAGGGGAATGGAAAAGGCAAAGAGCAGGGGGCTCTTTTATCCTGCGTGGCACGTTCGCTTTTCCACGTGGGAGATAATATCTCATGCCGCTTGCCGCGCTTGGCCACCGCTCCAACCTGGGATCATATCATGGGATCCCCTGCGCATAGGCTTTGCACTTCCCGTGCGTCCGGTGTGTAAATCGCGTGTGGTGTGGTTCTCAAAACGCAGAACAGAAACGACACAGATTAAGGACGCCTTTCGTGCCATGGGCTAATTTGTTGCATCGCTACGTCCAGTGAGAAAAACGTCTCTGCCACGGGCTAGAAATGGCTTGCTGTTTGGTCGCTTTCAATTTCTGCATAGGTTAAAAAGTGAGGTCTCATCGTTTGGTTGCCTGCTTCCAGCTTAACTTGCACGCACGAAAACATGAATCAGCTCTTTGGTTACAAAAATCACCGTTCCATATCCTTACAATATTTTATATAGGGTAAGAATACCATGCCATAGCATGTTACATATGGTCACACACCATTCAGAAGAACAAGATCCTCACGATCACGACGATGATGTAATCTTTGACCCGACTCAGACGTACTTTCGGTGCTCCTTGAAGAGCATGCACTTCCTCCAGCGGTAGATGTGGTAATGGCATGGCACTGGCTGATCGATGACCTCAACTGCCATGAACTCATGTTCCAGGAAGTTAATGTACTCTTGTTGTGCCTCCTCCAATGTTTCATACCCTCCGTAGCTATTGTTGGAGTAGCCAGTGACTTGATCTTGACAGATCTTCATGAGCTGTAGATTCTTGGAACCCGTCCACGAAACACCACATACCACTAGCACGACATAAGAAGAAGAGGTAATCGATCACAACCATGAACCAGTTCGTTCATAACAGAGCAATATAACTACACACATGTTGACAATAAATGATAAACTAACAGGGGCATGCATGATTGATACGTCTCCAACGTATCTATAATTTCTTATGTTCCATGCTAGTTTTATGACAATACCTACATGCTCATACTTTATATCGTTTTGATGCATTTTCCGGAACTAACCTATTAACAAGATGCCACAGTGCCAGTTCCTGTTTTTTGTTGTTTTTGGTTCCAGAAAGGCTGTTCGGGCAACATTCTCGGAATTGGACGAAACAAAGGCCCACGATCTTATATTTCACGGAAGGTTCCAGAACACCGAAGGAGAGCCGGAGGAGGGCCAAGGGGACCCACACCATAGGGGGGCGCGGGTCCCACCCTGGCCGCGCCAGCCTATGGGGGGGCCACCCCCTGGCTCCTCCGAGGCCGCCTCTTCGCCTATAAAGTCCCTCGTGACCTAAAAACCCGATAACAATTGACGAAACTCCGTAAAGACTCCGTGGACGCCGTCGCCATCGCGAAACTCCGTTTCGGGGGACGAGAGTCTCGTTCCGGCACGCCGCCGGACGGGAATTGCCCCCGGAGTCATCTCCATCGACATCACCGCCATCTTCATCGCCATCGCTGTCTCCCATGATGAGGAGGGAGTAGTTCTTCCCCGAGGCTGAGGGCTTTACCGGTAGCTATGTGGTTCATCTCTCTCTCCCATGTGATCTTTATGTGATCATGAGCTTTGTATCACTATTAATCTATGTGCTACTCTAGTGATGTTATTAAAGTAGTCTATTCCTCCTTCATGATGTAATGTTGACAGTGTGTGCATCATGTAGTACTTGGCGTAGGTTATGATTGTGATCTCTTGTAGATTATGAAGTTAACTATCACTATGATAAATATATTATCTTGGATTTATGATTTGACGTGGATATCCCTATGAGTGGTGTTTGTCAAGTACTTGATGAACTCGAGCGGAGCTTTTGTAGCCACTACACGATTAGTGATTCCATTAGAAGAGTTATCCAGAGTAGCACTATTATACACTCTAGAGGTTACTTTAATATGAACTCCGGATTCACTCTCCACGGTGTGACGGTGACAGTGTGCGCTGATGGCGTGTATTTCAAACGTTCGTTGGGCAACCGCAAGAGGAAGGTATGATGCGCACAGCAGCAAGTTTTCCCTCAGAAAGAAACCAAGGTTTATCGAACCAGGAGGAGCCAAGAAGCACGTTGAAGGTTGATGGCGGCGGGATGTAGTGCGGCGCAACACCAGAGATTCCGGCGCCAACGTGGAACCTGCACAACACAACCAAAGTACTTTGCCCCAACGAAACAGTGAGGTTGTCAATCTCACCGGCTTGCTGTAACAAAGGATTAACCGTATTGTGTGGAAGATAATTGTTTGCAGAGAAAACAGTAAAAACAAGTATTGCAGCAGATTTGTATTTCAGTATTAAAGAATGGACCGGGGTCCACAGTTCACTAGAGGTGTCTCTCCCATAAGATAAAAGCATGTTGGGTGAACAAATTACAGTCGGGCAATTGACAAATAGAGAGGGCATAACAATGCACATACATGTCATGATAAGTATAGTGAGATTTAATTGGGCATTACGACAAAGTAGATAGCGCCATCCAATCGCATCTATGCCTAAAAAGTCCACCTTCAGGTTATCGTCCGAACCCCTTCCGGTATTAAGTTGCAAAGCAACGAGACAATTGCATTAAGTATGGTGCTTAATGTAATCGACAACTACATCCTCGGACATAGCGCCAATGTTTTATCCCTAGTGGCAACAACACAACACAACCTTAGAACTTTCGTCACTATCCAGGTGTCAATGCAGGCATGAACCCACTATCGAGCATAAATACTCCCTCTTGGAGTTAAAAGCAAAAACTTGGCCAGAGCCCCTACTAGTAACGGAGAGCATGCAAGATCATAAACAACACATATGTAATAACTTGATAATTAACATAACATGGTATTCTCTATCCATCGGATCCCGACAAACACAACATAGAGTATTACAGATAGATGATCTTGATCATGTTAGGCAGCCGACAAGATCCAACAATGAAGCACAATGAGGAGAATACAACCATCTAGCTACGCTATGGACCCATAGTCCGGGGTGAACTACTCACTCATCACTCCGGAGCGACCATGGCGGTGTAGAGTCCTCCGGGAGATGAATCCCCTCTCCCGCGAGGATGCCGGAGGAGATCTCGAGAATCCCCCGAGATGGGATCGGCGGCGGCGGCGTCTCGGTAAGGTTTTCCGTATCGTGGTTTTTTCGCATCGGGGGTTTCGCGACGGATGCTTTAAGTAGGCGGAAGGGCGAGTCGGTGGGCGACGAGGGGCCCACACCACGGGCGGCGCGGGCCCCCCTGGCCGCGCCGCCATGTGGTTTGGCCACCTCGTGGCCCCACTTCGTATGCTCTTCGGTCTTCCGGAAGGTACGTGGAGAAATAGGCCCACGGGTCTTCGTTTCGTCCAATTCCGAGAATATTTCGTTACTAGGATTTCTGAAACCAAAAACGGCAGAAAACAAGCAAGCGGCACTTCGGCATCTTGTTAATAGGTTAGTTCCAGAAAACGCACGAATATGACATAAAGTGTGCATAAAACATGTAGGTATCATCAATAATATGGCATAGAACATATGAAATTATCGATACGTCGGAGACGTATCAGTGGGCTGGCCCAACAAGCTATTGGGTCGGCCCAAAAAAGACAGGTGGGGCCCACTTTCCTTTTAAAGGGCTGACCCATTTAGTAAGTGGGGTCCACCATAGATCAAGTGGGCTGGCCCAACAAGCTAGTGGGCCGACCCAAGAAAAGAGGTGGTCCCACTTTCCTGTTAAAGGGCCGGCCCAGTTAGTATGTGGGGTCCAGCATATAGCAAGTGGGCTGACCCAACAGGTTGGCGGGCCGGCCCAATAAACATGTGGGGCCAACTTTCCTCTAATCGGGCCGGCCCAGTTAGTAAATGGGGTCCACCATAAAAGCAATTGGGCTGGCCCAACAAGTTAGTGGGCCGACCCAATAAGCTTGTGGGGGCCACTAACATGCTAACGGGTGATACGTCCCAAACGTATCTATAATTTCTTATGTTCCATGCTACTTTTATGATGATACTCACATGTTTTATACACATTATATGTCATTATTATGCATTTTCCGGCACTAACCTATTGACGAGATGCCGAAGAGCCGATTCTTGTTTTCTGCTGTTTTTGGTTTCAGAAATCCTAGTAAGGAAATATTCTCGGAATTGGACGAAATCAACGCCTAGGGTCTTATTTTTCCACGAAGCTTCCAGAAGACCGAAAGGATTACGAAGTGAGGCGACAAGGCGACGACACGCCAGGGCAGCGCGGCCCAGGCCCTGGCCGCGCGGCCCTGTTGTGTGGGTCCCTCGTGACGCCCCCGACTCCGCCCTTCCGCCTACTTAAATCCTTCATCGCGAATACCCCAGTACCGAGAGCCACGATACGGAAAACCTTCCAGAGACGCCGCCGCCGCGATTCCCATCTCGGGGGATTCAGGAGATCGCCTCCGGCACCTGCGCGGAGAGGGAATCATCTCCGGAGGACTCTTCATCACCATGATCGCCTCCGGATCGATGTGTGAGTAGTTCACCCCTGGACTATGGGTCCATAGCAGTAGCTAGATGGTTGTCTTCTCCTCATTGTGCTATCATGTTAGATCTTGTGAGCTGCCTATCATGATCAAGATCATCTATTTGTAATGCTACATGTTGTGTTTGTTGGGATCCGATGAATATTGAATACTATGTAAAGTTGATTATCAATCTATCGTATATGTTGTTTATGTTCTTGCATGCTCTCCGTTGCTAGTAGAGGCTCTGGCCAAGTTGATACTTGTGACTCCAAGAGGGAGTATTTATGCTCGATAGTGGGTTCATGCCTCCATTGAATCTAGGACAGTGACAGAAAGTTCTAAGGTTGTGGATGTGTTGTTGCCACTAGGGATAAAACATCGATGCTTTGTCTAATGATATTTGTGTTGATTACATTACGCACCATACTTAATGCAATTGTCACGTTGTTTGCAACTTAATACTGGAGGGGGTTCGGATGATAACTCGAAGGTGGACTTTTAGGCATAGATGCATGCTCGGATAGCGGTCTATGTACTTTGTCCTAATGCCCCGATTAAATCTCATAGTACTCATCATGATATATGTATGTGCATTGTTATGCCTTCTTTATTTGTCAATTGCCCAAGCTGTAATTTGTTCACCCAACATGCTATTTATCTTATGGGAGAGACACCACTAGTGAACTGTGGACCCCGGTCCATTCTTTACATCTGAAATACAATCTATCGCAATTGTTCTTTATTGTTCTTCGCAAACAATCATCATCTTCCACACAATACGTTTAATCCTTTGTTTACAGCAAGCCGGTGAGATTGACAACCTCACTGTTACGTTGGGGCAAAGTACTTTGATTGTGTTGTGCAGGTTCCACGTTGGCGCCGGAATCCCTGGTGTTGCGCCGCACTACACTCCGTCACCAACAACCTTCACGTGTTCTTTGACTCCTACTGGTTCGATAACCTTGGTTTCATACTGAGGGAAAACTCGTTGCTGTATGCATCACACCTTCCTCTTGGGATTCCCAACGGACGTGTGTTAACTACTACCACGCCAACAACAAGGATTTTTCTGGCGCCGTTGCCGGGGAGATCAAGACACGCCGCAAGGGGAGTCTCCCACATCCAATCTCTTTACTTTGTTTTTGTCTTGCTTTGTTTTACTTTATTTACTGCTTTGTTTGCTCTTATGTCAAAAACACACAAAAATTAGTTGCTAGATTTACTTTATTTACCTTTTGTTTATTTCATCATGTTTCCTTCTAAGTACACTCTAAAAGACATACCGATAGGACGAGGATCTATAATTGGAAGAGATAATATAGAAGAATTTTTCACCAATGTTAGTATGGATGAAGATTTTGAAGATACACCCTTAGTAAAAGTTGCTCCTACTTATGAGAGTGCTACTGCCTGTTTGATACACATGTTGGAAACTAGATTTGTTAATCTCAATCCTATAATTCAACATATGTTTCTTACACTCTATGATATGGAAAGGGGAGAAAAGAGAAATTTTGTTCTAAAGGTCCTTCGTAGAGAATTTGAAGATATAGCTAAAGAAGCTAGAAAAGTTTTTATTAAGCATAAGAGGCTTGGCTTTTATCCCGACTTTGCAAGAACACTTGAAAAGATGGACATGGATAGAATAAAGTACACTAATAATGTTAATGATGGAGGGGAGATTAAAGTACCGATACCTAGTAAGCTCCTAGGAATGCATGAAGCTCTAGAAAATAACTATGGTTGGCTTGTTCCTGAAAATTTGTTTGATGAGAATAGCAAGCCTAAGAGCAATGAAAAAGGAGCCTCTAAAACTTACATCGATAAGATACAATGCATAGTTGAGAAAACTACAAACCCCTATGCCAATGCTTCATCTCTCGATAATACTTGATTCACACTTTCTGCGCCTAGCTGAAAGGCGTTAAAAAAAAGCGCTTATGGGAGACAACCCATTATTTTACTTCTGCACTTTTGTTTTATATTTTGAGTCTTGAAAGTTGTTACTACTGTAGCAACCTCTCCTTATCTTTATTTTATTGCATTGTTGTGCCAAGCAAAGTCTTTGATAGTAAAGTCAATACTAGATTTGGATTACTGCGCAGGAACAGATTTCTTGCTGTCACGAAATTGAGCCGCCCTGCTGTAGAAAATTTAGAAAAATCTGCCAATTTACGTGCGTGATCCTCAGATATGTACGCAAATTTCATTCAATTTGGGCATTTTGATCTGAGCAAGTCCAGTGCCTCTAAAAAAATCGTCTTTACGGACTGTTCTGTTTTGATAGATTCTGCCTTTTATTTCGCATTGCCTGTTTTGCTATGTTTGATGGATTTCTTTGTTCCATTAACTTTCAGTGGCTTTGTGCAATGTCCAGAAGTGTTAATAATGATTATGTCACCTCTGAATATATGAATTATGCACTAACCCTCTAATGAGATTGTTTCGAGTTTGGTGTGGAGGAAGTTTTCAAGGGTCAAGAGAGGAGGATGATACAATTGATCAAGAAGAGTGAAAAGTCTAAGCTTGGGGATGCCCCCGTGGTTCATCCCTGCATATTTTAATAAGACTCAAGCATCTAAGCTTGGGGATGCCCAAGGCATCCCTTCTTCATCGACAACTTATCAGGTCACCTCTAGTGAAACTATATTTTTATTCCGTCACATCTTATGTGCTTTACTTGGAGCGTCTGTTTGTTTTTATTTTTGTTTTGTTTGAATAAATTTGGATCCTAGCATTCCTTGTTTGGGAGAGAGACACGCTCCACTGTTTCGTATGAACACATATGTTCTTAGCTTTATTCTTAATGTTCATTGCGAAGGTTGAACTACTTCGTTCATTGTTATATGGTTGGAATTGGAAAATGCCGCATGTGGTAAATGGTATAATGTCTTGAATAATTTGATACTTGGCAATTGTTGTGCTCATATAGATCATGTTTAAGCTCTTGCATCATGTACTTTGTACCTATTAATGAAGAATTACATAGAGCTTGTTAAAATTTGGTTTGCATGATTGGTCTCTAGAGTCTAGATATTTTACGGTTAAGGTGTTTGAACAACAAGGAGACGATGTAAAGTCTTATAATGCTTACAATATGTTCATATTTGAGTTTTGCTGCACCGTTTTATACTTGAGTTTGCTTCAAACAACCTTGCTAGCCTAGCCTTGTATTGAGAGGAATTCTTCTCGTGCATCCAAATCCTTGAGCCAAAAACTATGTCATTTGTGTCCACCATACCTACCTACTACATGGTATTTCTCTGCCATTCCAAAGTATCTATCCTTTGTCTTTGCAATATATAGCTCATGGGAAAATAGCCTTAAAAACTATTGTGGTGAAGAATATGTACTTATGTGTCTTATTTCTTAATAAGTTGCTTGTTGAGCGGTAACCATGTTTACGGGGACGCCATCAACTTTTACCTTTGTTGAATATCATGTGAGTTGCTATGCATGTTCGTCTTGTACGAAGTAAGGGCTATTTTGATGATCAAATGGTTTGAGTATGCATATTGTTAGAGAAGAACATTGGGCCGCTAACTAAAGCCATGATCCATGGTGGAAGTTTCAGTTTGGACAATTAATCCTCAATCTCTTATGAGAATATTATCTGTTGTTGAATGCTTATGCATTAAAAGAGGAGTCCATTATCTGTTATCTATGTTGTCCCGGTATGGATGTCTAAGTTGAGAATAATCAAAAGCGAGAAATCCAATGCGAGCTTTCTCATTAGACCTTTGTACAGGCGGCATAGAGGTACCACTTTGTGACACTTGATTGAAACATATGCTATGCAATGATAATCCATGTTAATCCAAGCTAATTAGGACAAGGTGCGAGCACTATTGGTATACTATGCATGAGGCTTGCAACTTATAGGATATCTTATACATAACATATATGATTTATTACTACCATTGACAAAATTGCTTCTTGTTTTCAAAATGAAAAGCTCTAGCACAAATATAGTAATCCATGCTTCCCTCTGCGAAGGGCCAATCTTGTACTTTATTGTTGAGTCAGTTCACCTATTCTTTCTATCTCAGAAGCAAACACTTGTGTCAACTGTGTGCATTGATTCTTACATGTTTACTTATTGCACTTGTTATATTACTTTGTGTTGACAATTATCCATGAGATATACATGTTGAAGTTGAAAGCAACAGTTGAAACTTATATCTTCCTTTGTGTTGCTTCAATGCCTTTACTTTGAATTTATTGCTTTATGAGTAACTCTTATGCAAGTCTTATTGATGCTTGTCTTGAAAGTACTATTCATGAAAAGTCTTTGCTATATGATTCATTTGTTTACTCATTGTCTTCACCATTGCTTCGAATCGCTGCATTCATCTCATGAGAGTGGATTTGGTGTTCAGGGGGGTACGTGAGCACCCCCTAGACACCGTTGGATTTGCTTTTAGATTCGCTCTCCGCGAGTAGATGCTAACGGAGATCAAACACCGTGAAATCCCAATCCCCATCTTGATTCTCCTCTCCTCTCGTTACCATCCCCATTCGATTCTCCTCTCCTCTCCGCTCCCGAAATAGAACGCGACAGGCGGCCATGGCGCATGGAGGTTTGAGGAGGAGGTTGCTGCCGGCACACGCCTGGGGAGTAGGCCGCCGTCGTCAGGGACGCGCCGGGGGAGCTGACGCCGTCGGGCAGGCGTCGTGGGAGGCCGCTGCCGCCGGGCACGCGCCGGGGCCGCCGCCGCCGTCGGGAACGCGCCTGGGGAGGCCGCCGCTGTCGGGCTAGCACCGAGGCTACCGCCGCCTAGGGTGGGGAGGTCGCCAGTGCCCCGCCTCGAGCCCTCCGCCGCCCGCGCGCCGTGGTTGGAAGGGGCTTCCTGTCCGCGGTTTCCTCCGGCGCCGGCGCGGGAGCCACGGTCAGGGGCGCCGTCCTTGACCTTTACGGCTGCCCTGCAGGGGCACCACGGTGATGGCCTCGTCGCCCTCCTCTAATTTGGATTTGTTTTGATTTCGTGATTTGGATTTAGCATATATTCTGTGCATGTTTTGTAGGGCTCAGCTTCGGCTCGCGCCAGCCGAGCCTACTCGACGCGGAGGGTGACCACCGTGTCGCGCACC
Source organism: Lolium rigidum (assembly GCF_022539505.1). Classification (NCBI taxonomy): domain Eukaryota; kingdom Viridiplantae; phylum Streptophyta; class Magnoliopsida; order Poales; family Poaceae; genus Lolium; species Lolium rigidum. The sequence goes on from NW_025900281.1 coordinate 72,066, forward strand.
AGCAGCGCGGCCTACTCGAGGTCCGCCTCGTCGTCGTCTACCTCGGGCAGCGGGTCCTCGCCGGCGGGGGACGACGACATCGACCGTTGCGCGGAGCTCTTCATCGCGAACTTCTACCGGCACATCCAGATGGAGCGCCAGGTCTCGCTGCAGCTGCGCTACTGCAGGGCCGACAGCATGCAGGACAGGACGCCTCCCAGGCTCATCTTATTTCATTTCATTCTATTTGATTTTATTTGTTTTCGACCGCCGATATACCTACCGATATGGATCTTCGTGTGAAAATTCATAAATAGAGTATGTGGATTTAGATGGATGGTTTTTGTTCCATCATTTCTGCGAGTCATATGCTTGTTTTTTTTAGTATCTCCAACGGGATTAATTTGTTTTGTAAGATGGAGATCCCAGAGTATAAGTCGAAATAAGGCAATAACGACCATCTCTTGGGTACCAATTTTTAAGTATCTAGCAGTAATAGTCGTGGATTCTAATGTTTTGGGCACTGGTCATTTGCTGAAACACCGAAATTCCAGTGTCCCCTCAACTGTCTCCATTTTGTTTTGGAGAGTGTTAACGGAATATTGGATGTCGTTAGACACGTGTCGAGTACTCAGGGGGTGCTCATGTACCCCCCTGATCACCGGGCTTCATCCGTTCATCTCATATGCTTTACAATAGTATTGATCAAGATTATGATAGCATGTCACTTCAGAAATTATCTTTGTTACCGTTTACCTACTCGAGGGCGAGTAGGAACTAAGCTTGGGGATGCTTGATACGTCCCAAACGTATCTATAATTTCTTATGTTCCATGCTACTTTTATGATGATACTCACATGTTTTATACACATTATATGTCATTATTGTGCATTTTCCAGGCACTAACCTATTGACGAGATGCCGAAGAGCCGATTCTTTGTTTTACTGCTGTTTTTGGTTTCAGAAATCCTAGTAAGGAAATATTCTCGGAATTGGATGAAATCAACGCCCAGGGTCTTATTTTTCCACGAAGCTTCCAGAAGACCGAAAGGATTACGAAGTGGGGCGACGAGGCGACGACACGCCAGGGCGGCGCGGCCCAGGCCCTGGCTGCGCGGCCCTGTTGTGTGGGTCCCTCGTGACGCCCCCGACTCCGCCCTTCCGCCTACTTAAAGCCTTCGTCGCGAATACCCCAGTACCGAGAGCCACAATACGGAAAACCTTCCAGAGACGCCGCCGCCGCCAATCCCATCTCGGGGGATTCAGGAGATCGCCTCCGGCACCCTGCCGGAGAGGGGAATCATCTCCCGGAGGACTCTTCATCACCATGATCGCCTCCGGATCGATGTGTGAGTAGTTCACCCTGGACTATGGGTCCATAGCGGTAGCTAGATGGTTGTCTTCTCCTCATTGTGCTATCATGTTAGATCTTGTGAGCTGCCTATCATGATCAAGATCATCTATTTGTAATGCTACATGTTGTGTTTGTTGGGATCCGATGAATATTGAATACTATGTCAAGTTGATTATCAATCTATCATATATGTTGTTTATGTTCTTGCATGCTCTCCGTTGCTAGTAGAGGCTCTGGCCAAGTTGATACTTGTGACTCCAAGAGGGAGTATTTATGTTCGATAGTGGGTTCATGCCTCCATTGAATCTGGGACAGTGACATAAAGTTCTATGGTTGTGGATGTGCTATTGCCACTAGGGATAAAACATCGATGCTTTGTCTAAGGATATTTGTGTTGATTACATTACGCACCATACTTAATGCAATTGTCTGTTGTTTGCAACTTAATACTGGAGGGGGTTCGGATGATAAACTAAAGGTGGACTTTTTAGGCATAGATGCATGTTTGGATAGCGGTCTATGTACTTTGTCGTAATGCCACTGATTAAATCTCATAGTACTCATCACGATATATGTATGTGCATTGTTATGCCTTCTTTATTTGTCAATTGCCCAACTATAATTTGTTCACCCAACATGCTATTTATCTTATGGGAGAGACACCACTAGTGGGCTGCGGACCCCGGTCCATTCTTTACATACTGAAATACAATCTACTGCAATTGTTCTTTACTTGTTCTTCGCAAACAATCATCATCTTCCACACAATACGTTTAATCCTTTGTTTACAGCAAGCCGGTGAGATTGACAACCTCATCGTTACGTTGGGGCAAAGTACTTTGATTGTGTTGTGCGGGTTCCACGTTGGCGCCGGAATCCCTGGTGTTGCGCCGCACTACACTCCGTCACCAACAACCTTCACGTGTTCCTTTACTCCCTACTGGTTCGATAACCTTGGTTTCATGCGAGAGGAAAACTTCATTGCTTGTACGCATCACACCTTCCTCTTGGGGTTCCCAACGGACGTGTGTTAACTTCTACCACGCCAACAGCAACGGGCCGGCCCAGTTAGTATGTGGGGTCCACGGTAAAGGAGATGGGTTGGCCCAACGAGTTAGCGGGCCGGCCCAATAAGCTTGTGGGGCCCACTTCCCTGCTAAAGGGTCGGCCCAGTTAACAAATGGGCTGGCCCAATAAGCACGTGGGCCCACTTTCCTGTTAGAAGGCCGGCCCAGTTAGTGGGTGGGGTCCACCTTATAGCAAGTGGGATGGACTAATAAGTAAGTGGGCCAACCCGTTTAGTTCCTGTTTATATGTCGGCATGATAGACGCTTTAGGATTTTGCGGGCCGGCACATATGTGATTCCGCTTAATTGGGTCGTTTAAGGAATGGGAATTTGTGATTTAGATTGCGCAGAACATAGAAAGATACTGAGAATATTTACGCAGCACATGATTTGTGTCGGATAGCCTCACTTACCACAAGCACCATAGAAAAAATGCGCGAAAGAACTATAAAAACTAACTAAATATTACATCAGCTGAAAGGCTTTGAAAAAATATTACAGAACCCAGAGAAATTGAATGGTAATTAAACCAAGCAATACAATGAAGCGATTCGGCAATCTTTTAAGTTGTCCATGCACCACCTATATCTGAAACAAAGACATTACAAGTTAAGACAGCGACAATGGAAAGGCAAAGACACTACAATATTGTTTGCCAAAGAATTTGGAACTCATCATTTCGTTGTTATAACAAGATCATTGTAATGCGCAAAATAAGCAAACAAAGAGTGCATGCCGCATACCAACAGCCAATATAACAGAGCACATTAGAATGAAACAACAGACTTACTACTGTCGAGTCCCATGCAAACCAACATGTTCAGGGAGTACAAAATTGGCATGAACAACATAGTAGCAGGCTATAAATTTTGTAACAACGGCAGAGCAAGATGAAGTTATGATGGCTACATCTACGGAGCGAGGGAATGTAAACCAAAAATAGAAGTTACGATGGCAAAAGCTAAAGAGGAGGGAATGTGAACCAACATGTGCCAAGTGAAATTACTTCAAATTGACCGTGAACTAAATAATACTCCTGAACTTATAGTGAAGGGGATGCAAATCAAGATGTTTCGGGATATAAACTTGTAATGAGCAACACATAGAGGATAGTTAATGCTGGAGCTTAGGATGGACCAGATACAGAATATAATGGGATAACCTGTGAACTTGTATAAGAGGGAATGCAAACCAATATGTTCAACATTCCATATGTGAGCGTCATGCCAAGTCAGAGAAACAAGTCAATAATGCAGCTTTTGAAGAACAAGATGGCACACAAAATTATTATCCAGTAGTATGACAAGTTTATTTGTACTACAAGCTAGATAGCAGAGTGATAGCATGCCAAACTAAGTCCTTAATTTGTTAGCTTACAATGAACTAGATACAAAATAATGGCATCACCTGTAGTACAGGGAATGCAAGCCAGCATGTTCATGGAGTAAAAAATTGGCACAAACAACATAGTAGCAGGCCATAATTTTTGTAACAACGGTCGAGCAAGATAAAGTTATGATGGCTAGATCTACGAGAGCAGTGAATGTAAACCAAATATAGAAGTTACGATGCCAAAAGCTATAGAGCGGGGAATGCGAACCAACATGTGCAATTACTTAAAATTGCCCATGAACTAAATAATAGCGAGGATGTTACTATAATAGCTAGGAATAAAACGGATAGGAGTTATAATGGCATCACTCATAAACTTGTAGATAAGGGAAACAAATCAATTTGTTTCGGGATATAAAGTTGTAATGAGCAACACATAGAGGATAGTTAATGCTACGGCTTAGGATGGACCAGAAACGGAATATAGTGGGATCACCTGTGAACTTGTAGAAGAGGGAATGCACACCAATATGTTCACCATTCTATATGTGAGCGCCATGCCAATTAAGAGAAACAAGTTAATATTGCAGCTTTTGAAGAATCAGACGGCAGACAAAATTATGATGGAAGTAGCTGCTGTGACGAGTTCAAATAAATTTGTACTGCAGGATGGCAGAGCGATAGCATGCAAGAACTAATATCAGGCAGTTACTTTGTTAGCATACGACGAAGTAGATAGAAATAACAATGGCATCACTTGTAGTACATGGATTGCAAACCAACATGTTCAGGGAGAACAAGATTGGCATGAACAAAATAGTAGCAACATATAATTTTTGTAACAACGACTGAGCAAGATAGAAGTTATGATGGCTACATCTATAGAGCAGGGGATGCAAACAAAAATGTTCAATCGATTCAAGTTAGCAATGAACTAGAAAATAGCAAGGTGTTACTGTCATAGCTAGGAATGAACTGAAAGAGCTTCAGACAAACAAGCATCTGAACCCAGAACATGCCGCTAAAACAAGGGAGTTACATTAGGAGAAGCACTTCGTGGGAGTCAATCTTCCTGAGGTTGATAGATCCGGTGATGAAGTACACTACACGTGCTACTTGGGGTTGGAGAGACGGCCATTACACTTCATAGTTACTCATCTTATCTGCAAAAACGTAACGGCGCGTCGTTAGCACAAACCGGTTCCCCCATGATTAAACAAGAACTTGGAGGCAGCAATAGAAAAGCGACAGTAGAAGAGTTTAGATAGGTGTGGATCATGCACGACGCCGGTGAAGCAGATCCGGTTCATGCACAGCGGTGTCGGTGAGCAAGATCAGATGCGGTGGACGACGGATCCGGCGAAGCGGCTCCGGTGGGGTGGACGATACCGCAGCTGAAGCGACTGCGGTAGACTGCTGGATGAGCATATGGTTTCGAGGTTCGGCGGGGATGATCCGGTCCGGTTGATGACGGCGTCGATGAAGCGGCTCCGGCAGGCAGCTGGATGACGAGGATCGCGAGGCCTCGGGTAGGCCAGGGAAGTCCTGATATGGGGTTGCCCGATCTTCTCAGTAAGCGACGGGTGTTAATGAACACGTGATGGTAGCAGCGGATGAAATCGATGATGATGAGGAGGATAACTTGTATGACGCGACGAAGTCTCTCGATTGATTCCTGATGCCAATGCAACAGCTCTCAACCCTGCAAGATATTCGCAACTCCACACACTTGCGCACGCGACCACGAAGCGGTAGATTGCAATCTTCTAATCCCCAATGGAACAGCAGATCACACAAACTTTTAGTAGCATAAAACTCCAGATCGCAACGAATTGGAGAGTTGGGAAACAATAGTTTTGCTTAGCAAACAACTATGAACTAGGGTTTATCTTAAACGTGGTCTAAAGCAGCTAGGGGGTCGTCCAAGGCACTTATATAGGCGTCCGGGACAAGTTCTGGTCGAAAAGATACAAGTAAAACCGACCCGAGAATAGATGCGGGTCGAGACAGACTCGGACTAGTCCGGTCTGGAATCCGGTTGACCGGGCCTGGGACCGGACTGGCCGGTCTAAACCGGGCCAGGGACTGGGCGGCAACCGGAAGTGTCGCAGAAGTCCTTCCGGTTGGCCCCAGTACGATGCCCGGTTGGCACCGGGGTGAATCCGGCGTGCCGCCCGGTTGAACCGGGCCAGGGAACGGGCGCGCCGGTCTGGCGGCCGGTCTGACCGGGCGCTGGGCCGGCCTGGACGTCGACTTCTCCTCTCGCGCATGCCTCCCACTCCTCCCTCGCGCGTCCATGAGATATCTTCATGTCCAGCTTCACATCCATCTTGACGTCTGTCTTCACGTCCAGCTGCTCCTCTACTCCTCGTGCGATGTGATACGTCTCAAACGTATCTATAATTTCTTATGTTCCATGCTACTTTTATGATGATACTCACATGTTTTATACACACTTTATGTCATTATTATGCATTTTCCGGCACTAACCTATTGACGAGATGCCGAAGAGCCGATTCTTTGTTTTCGTTGTTTTTGGTTTCAGAAATCCTACAAAGGAAATATTCTCGGAATTGGACGAAATCAACGCCCAGGGTCTTATTTTTCCACGGAGCTTCCAGAAGACCGAAGAGCATACGAAGTGGGGCCACGAGGTGGCCAGACCATAGGCCGGCACAGCCAGGGAGGGGCCTGCGCCGCCCTATGGTGTGGGCCCCTCGTCAGCCCTCCAACGCTGCCCTTCCGCCTACTTATAGCCTTCGTCGCAAAAACCCCTGTACCGAGAGCCACGATACGGAAAACCTTCCAGAGACGCCGCCGCCGCCAATCCCATCTCGGGGGATTCAGGAGATCGCCTCCGGCACCTGCCGGAGAGGGAAATCATCTCCCGGAGGACTCTTCATCACCATGATCGCCTCCGGATTGATGTGTGAGTAGTTCACCCCTGGACTATGGGTCCATAGCGGTAGCTAGATGGTTGTCTTCTCCTCATTGTGCTATCATGTTAGATCTTGTGAGCTGCCTATCATGATCAAGATCATCTATTTGTAATGCTACATGTTGTGTTTGTTGGGATCCGATGAATATGGAATACTATGTCAAGTTGATTATCAATCTATCATATATGTGTTGTTTATGTTCTTGCATGCTCTCCAGTTGCTAGTAGAGGCTTTGGCCAAGTTGATACTTGTAACTCCAAGAGGGAGTATTTATGCTCGATAGTGGGTTCATGCCTCCATTGAATGCAGGATGGTGACAGAAAGTTCTAAGGTTGTGGATGTGATGTTGCCACTAGGGATAAAACATCAATGCTTTGTCTAAGGATATTAGTGTTGATTACATTACGCACCATACTTAATGCAATTGTACTGTTGTTTGCAACTTAATACTTGGAAGGGTGCGGATGCTAACTCTGAAGGTGGACTTTTTAGGCATAGATGCATGTTGGATAGCGGTCTATGTACTTTGTCGTAATGCCACGATTAAATCTCATAGTAGTCATCGTGATATGTATGTGCATTGTTATGCCCTCTCTATTTGTCAATTGCCCAACTGTAATTCGTTCACCCAACATGCTATTTCTTATCGGAGAGACACCACTAGTGAACTGTGGACCCCGGTCCATTCTTTTACATCTGAAATACAGTCTACTGCAAACTCTGTTCTTTACTGTTCTTCGCAAACAAACATCATTTTCCACAACATATGTTTAATCCTTTGTTTACAGCAAGCCGGTGAGATTGACAACCTCCTTTGTTAAGTTGGGGCAAAGTATTTTGATTGTGTTGTGCGGGTTCCACGTTGGCGCCGGAATCCCTGGTGTTGCGCCGCACTACACTCCGTCACCAACAACCTTCACGTGTTCCTTGACTCCCTACTTGGTTCGATAACCTTGGTTTCTTACTGAGGGAAAACTTGCTTGTTGTACGCATCACACCTTCCTCTTGGGGTTCCCAACGGACGTGTGTCAAATACACGCCGACAAGATATTTTACGGCGCCGTTGCTGGGGAGATCAAGACACGCTTGCAAGGAGTCTCCCACATCCAATCTCTTTACTTTGTTTTTGTCTTGCTTTACTTTATTTTGCTTTGTTTTCTCTCTATATCAAAAATACAAAAAAATTAGTTACTTGCTTTACTTTATTTACTATCTTGTTTGCGTTCTCTATATTAAAAACATAAAAAAATTAGTTACTTGCATTTACTTTATTTAGTTTGCTTTATTTACTACTGTTAAAATGAATACTCCTGAGAATACTAAGTTGTGTGACTTCACTAGCACAAATAATAATGATTTCCTATGCACACTATTGCTCCACCTGCTACTACGACGAGAATTTTTTGAAATTAAACCTGCTTTACTAAATCTTGTTATGAGAGAGCAATTTTACGAGTGTTAGTTCGATGATGCTGCTTGCCCATCTTAATAATTTTGTTGAACTTTGTGAAATGCAAAAGTATAAGGATGTAGATGGTGACATTATAAAATTAAAATTGTTTCCTTTCTCCTTAAGAGGAAGAGCTAAAGATTGGTTGCTATCTTTGCCTAAGAATAGTATTGATTCATGGACTAAATGTAAATATGCTTTCATTGGTAGATATTATCCTCCCGCTAAAATTATATCTTTGAGAAGTAGCATAATGAATTTTAAGCAATTGGATAATGAACATGTTGCTCAAGCATGGGAGAGAATGAAATCTTTGGTAAAGAATTGCCCTACTCATGGACTGACTACTTGGATGATCATCCAAACCTTCTATGCAGGATTGAATTTTTCTTCGAGGAACCTATTGGATTCAGCTGCTGGAGGTACTTTTATGTCCATCACTTTGGGGGCGGCAACAAAGCTTCTTGATGATATGATGATAAATTACTCTGAATGGCACACTGAAAGGGCTCCATAAGGTAAGAAGGTAAATTCTGTTGAAGAAACCTCCTCCTTGAGTGATAAGATTGATGCTATTATGTCTATGCTTGTGAATGGTAGATCTAATGTTGATCCTAATAATGTTCCTTTAGCTTCATTGGTTGCTCAAGAAGAGCATGTTGATGTGAACTTCATTAAAAATAATAATTTCAACAACAATGCTTATAGGAATAATTCTGGTAACAACTATAGGCCATATCCTTCTAATAATGGTAATGGTTATGGTAATTCTTATGGGAATTTTTACAACAATAATAGGAGTGTACCCCCTGGTCTTGAAGCCATGCTTAAAAATTTATTAGTACACAAACTGCTTTTAACAAATCTGTTGAAGAAAAGCTTGATAAAATTGATGTTCTTGCTTCTAAGGTTGATAGTCTTGCCTCTGATGTTGATCTTTTAAAATTGAAAGTTATGCCTAAAGAAGATAAAGATATTAAGTCATTTGCTACAGCAAACGCCATCCAAGTTCGAATTAATGAGAATATAAGATTGATGGCTGAATTGCATGCTAGGTGGGAAAGAGAAGAAAAACTAGCTAAAGAGAATAATGTAGCTAAAGTTTGGACTATTACCACCACTAGTAATGTTGATGCTTCACATGTTGCTAAACCTCCTACTATCAATGGTAAAATAATTGGTGTTGGCAATGTTTCTACTCCTAGTGCAAAGCGTGCAAAATCGCCTGAAATTGCTAAAACTGCTGAAACTGAGTGTGATAAAACTGCTGAAAATTTTCAAAATATTGGGGACAATGATCCCATTGCTATAGGTTTAGATTTTGATGATTGTCACATCTCTGAAGTTATAAAGTTCTTACAAAAGTTTGCTAGAAGTCCCAATGCTAGTGCTATAAATTTGGCCTTTACAAAACATATTACAAATGCTCTCATAAAAGCTAGAGAGGAGAAACTAAAACTTGAAACTTCTATTCCTAGGAAGTTAGAAGATGGTTGGGAGCCCATCATTAAGATGAAGGTCAATGATTTTGATTGTAATGCTTTATGTGATCTTGGTGCAAGTATTTCTGTTATGCCTAAGAAAATCTATGATATGCTTGACTTGCCACCATTGAAAAATTGTTATTTAGATGTTAATCTTGCTGATAATGCTATAAAGAAACCTTCGGGGAGGATTGATAATGTTCGCATTATGGTTAACAATAACCTTGTCCCCGTTGATTTTGTTGTCTTGGATATTGAATGCAATGCATGCTGTCCCATTATATTGGGAAGACCTTTTCTTCGAACTGTTGGTGCTATTATTGATATGAAGGAAGGTAATATTAAGTATCAATTTCCTCTCAAGAAAGGTATGGAACACTTCCCTAGAAAGAGAATGAAGTTACCTTATGATTCTATTATTATAACAAATTACGATGTTGATGCTTCATCCCTTGATAATACTTGATTCACACTTTTTGCGCCTAGCTGAAAGGCGTTAAAGAAAAGCGCTTATGGGAGACAACCCATTATTTTACTTCTGCACTTTTGTTTTATATTTGAGTCTTGGAAGTTGTTACTACTGTAGCAACCTCTCCTTATCTTTATTTTATTGCATTGTTGTGCCAAGTAAAGTCTTTGATAGTAGGGTTGATACTAGATTTGGATTACTGCGCAGAAATAGATTTCTTACTGTCACGAAATTGAGCAGCCCCGTCTGTAGGTAATTTATAAAAATCTGCCAATTTACGTGCGTGATCCTCAGATATGTACGCAACTTTCATTCAATTTGAGCTTTTTCATCTGAGCAAGTTAAGTGCCCCAGAAAAATTCGTCTTTACGGACTGTTCTGTTTTTGACAGATTCTGCCTTTTATTTCGCATTGCCTGTTTTGCTATGTTTGATGTATTTCTTTGTTCCATTAACTTTCAGTAGCTTTGTGCAATGTCCAGAAGTGTTAATAATGATTATGTCACCTCTGAATATGTGAATTTTCGATTATGCACTAACCCTCTAATGAGTTTGTTTTGAGTTTGGTGTGGAGGAAGTTTTCAAGGGTCAAGAGAGGAGGATGATACAATATGATCAAGAAGAGTGAAAAGTCTAAGCTTGGGGATGCCCCCGTGGTTCATCCCTGCATATTTTAAGAAGACTCAAGCATCTAAGCTTGGGGATGCCCAAGGCACCCCTTCTTCATCAACAACTTATCAGGTCACCTCTAGTGAAACTATATTTTTATTCCGTCACATCTTATGTGCTTTACTTGGAGCGTCTGTATGTTTTTATTTTTGTTTTTGTTTGAATAAAATCGGATCCTAGCATTCTTTGTTTGGGAGAGAGACACGCTCCGCTGTTGCATATGAACTCATGTGTTCTTAGCTTTACTTTTAATGTTCATGGCGAAGGTTGAAACTGCTTCGTTCATTGTTATATGGTTGGAAACAGAAAATGCTGGCAATTGTTGTGCTCATATAGATCATGTTTAAGCTCTTGCATCATGTACTTTGCACCTATTAATGAAGAACTACATAGAGCTTGTTAAAATTTGGTTTGCATGATTGCTCTCTAAAGTCTAGATATTTTCTGGTAAGGTGTTTGAACAACAAGGAGACAATGTAGAGTCTTATAATGCTTGCAATATGTTCTTATGTATGTTTTGCTGTATCGGTTTATACTTGAGTTTGCTTCAAACAACCTTGCTAGCCTAAGCCTTGTATTGAGAGGGATTACTTCTCGTGCATCCAAATCCTTGAGCCAAAAACTATGCCATTTGTGTCCACCATACCTACCTACTACATGGTATTTCTCTGCCATTCCAAAGTAAATTACTTGAGTGCTACCTTTAAAATTCTATTCTTTGTCTTTGCAATATATAGCTCATGGGAAAATAGCCTTAAAAACTATTGTGGTGAAGAATATGTAGCTTATGTATCTTATTTCTTATAAGTTGCTTGTTGAGCGGTAACCATGTTTCTGGAGACGCCACCAACTATTACACCTTTGTTGAATATCATGTGAGTTGCTATGCATGTTCGTCTTGTCTGAAGTAAGGGTGATTTATCATGATCAAATGGTGAGTATGCATATTGTTAGAGAAGAACATTGGGCCGCTAACTAAAACCATGAATCATGGTGGAAGTTTCAGTTTTGACATTAATCCTCAATCTCTTATGAGAATATTATATGTTGTTGAATGCTTATGCATTAAAGAGGAGTCCATTATCTGTTGTCTATGTTGTCCCGGTATGGATGTCCTCAGTTGAGATATATCAAAAACGAGAAATCAAATGCGATCTACCTCCTTGGACCTTTGTACAGGCGACATAGAGGTACCCCTTTGTGACACTTGGTTGAAACATATGTTATGCAATGATAATCCATGTAAATCCAAGCTAATTAGGACAAAGTGCGAGCACTATTGGTAATCTATGCATGAGGATTGCAACTTATAGGATGTCTTATACATAACACATATGATTTATTACTACCGTTGACAAAATTGTTTCTATGTTTTCAAAATGAAAAGCTCTAGCACAAAAATAGTAATCCATGCTTCCCTCTGCGAAGGGCCTTTCTTTTACTTTATGTTGAGTCAGTTTACCTACTTCTTTCTATCTTAGAAGCAAACACTTGTGTGAACTGTGTGCATTGATTCTTACATGTTTACCTATTGCAATTGTTATATTACTTTGTGTTGACAATTATCCATGAGATAAACATGTTGAAGTTGAAAGCAACTGCTGAAACTTATATCTTCCTTTGTGTTGCTTCAAAGCTTTCTACTAAGAATTTATTGCTTTATGAGTTAACTCTTATGCAAGTCTTATTGATGCTTGTCATGAAAGTACTATTCATGAAAAGTCTTTGTTATATGATTCAGTTGTTTATTCATCGTCTTTACCATTGCTTTGAATCACTGCATTCATCACATATGCTTTACAATAGTATTGATCAAGATTATGATAGCATGTCACTTCAGAAATTATCCTTGTTATCGTTTACCTACTCGAGGGCGAGTAGGAACTAAGCTTGGGGATGCTTGATACGTCTCAAACGTATCTATAATTTCTTATGTTCCATGCTACTTTTATGATGATACTCACATGTTTTATACACACTTTATGTCATTATTATGCATTTCCGGCACTAACCTATTGACGAGATGCCGAAGAGCCAGTTGCTGTTTTCTGTTGTTTTTGGTTTCAGAAATCCTACAAAGGAAATATTCTCGGAATTGGACGAAATCAACGCCCAGGGTCTTATTTTTCCACGGAGCTTCCAGAAGACCGAAGAGCATACGAAGTGGGGCCACGAGGTTGCCAGACCATAGGCCGGCGGCCAGGGAGGGCCCGCGCCGCCCTATGGTGTGGGCCCCTCGTCAGCCCTCCAACGCTGCCCTTCCGCCTACTTATAGCCTTCGTCGCGAAAACCCCTGTACCGAGAGCCACGATACGGAAAACCTTCCAGAGACGCCGCCGCCGCCAATCCCATCTCGGGGGATTCGGGAGATCGCCTCCGGCACCCTGCCGGAGAGGGAATCATCTCCCGGAGGACTCTTCATCACCATGATCGCCTCCGGATTGATGTGTGAGTAGTTCACCCCTGGACTATGGGTCCATAGCAGTAGCTAGATGGTTGTCTTCTCCTCATTGTGCTATCATGTTAGATCTTGTGAGCTGCCTATCATGATCAAGATCATCTATTTGTAATGCTACATGTTGTGTTTGTTGGGATCCGATGAATATGGAATACTATGTCAAGTTGATTATCAATCTATCATATATGTGTTGTTTATGTTCTTGCATGCTCTCCGTTGCTAGTAGAGGCTACGGCCAAGTTGATACTTGTAACTCCAAGAGGGAGTATTTATGCTCGATAGTGGGTTCATGCCTCCATTGAATGCGGGACGGTGACGAAAAGTTCTAAGGTTGTGGATGTGCTTGTTGCCACTAGGGATAAAACATCAATGCTTTGTCTAAGGATATTTGTGTTGATTACATTACGCACCATACTTAATGCAATTGTCTATTGTTTGCAACTTAATCTTGGAAGGGGTGCGGATGCTAACTTGAAGGTGGACTTTTTAGGCATAGATGCATGCTTTGGATAGCGGTCTATGTACTTTGTCGTAATGCCACTGATTAAATCTCATAGTAGTCATCGTGATATGTATGTGCATTGTTATGCCCTCTCTATTTGTCAATTGCCCAAGCTGTAATTCGTTCACCCAACATGCTATTTCTTATCGGAGAGACACCACTAGTGAGCTGTGGACCCCGGTCCATTCTTTTACATCCGAAATACAATCTCGCAAACTCGTTCTTTTCTTGTTCTTCGCAAACAAACATCATTTTCCACACCATACGTTTAATCCTTTGTTTCACGACAAGCCGGTGAGATTGACAACCTCACTTGTTAAGTTGGGGCAAAGTATTTTGATTGTGTTGTGCGGGTTCCACGTTGGCGCTGGAATCCTCGGTGTTGCGCCGCACTACACTCCGTCACCAACAACCTTCACGTGTTCCTTGACTCCTACTGGTTCGATAACCTTGGTTTCTTACTGAGGGAAAACTTGCTGATGTACGCATCACACCTTCCTCTTGGGGTTCCCAACAGACGTGTGTCAAATACAAGCCAGCACGATGCTTGTCTCCTCTTGATACCTGATGATACATAAGTAACAGGACTTAGGCAGTATAAAGTTCTCATCAATCAAAGTATCGTTTAGAAACAAATTCACCTGTTGTTTAACTAGCTTCGCACGAGCCCTTGTAATTGGTCCAATCCGAACTTCATTGGACTTGAGCTTCACAGCAGGTTCATCTTCATTTGTCAATGACGGAGGTAGTGGTGTAGTAGGGATGTCCTCATCATCTCCCACCCTTCAAAAGGCGTCGACCTCGACGCTCCAAGGTCTTCTCCGTCATATGGTGTCAAATCAGCAACATTGAAAGAATTACTGACACCAAACTCATCAATTGGAAGATCTATCGAGTATGCATTATCGTTGATCTTGGCAAGCACTTTGTAAGGACCGAGCACCCACGAGGAAGCAACTTGGACCTCCTTAGCTTCGGGAACCTATCCTTGCGAAAATGTACCCAGACCATATCACCAGGCTTGAACAACATCTCCTTGCGCTTCTTGTTCATCCTTGTAGCATTGCTCTTGCCTTTCTTCTCTATCAACTCTTTAGTCTTCACATAGATCTTACGCACAAAATCCGCCCTCTTGGATGCCTCCATATTAACGCTCTCACTTTTCGTTATATCACTCACGGCATTACAATTCTCTCGCCTATCTATGGATGCATCCTCCAAGTTTACTTCAATTTTCTGACGAGACTCATTGACAATTTGCTGCAGTGACATAGGATGTAAGTTAATTTTCTTGCCCTTGAACTCCAAGTGATATGTATTGGTGCGGCCATTGTGTTGCACTGGAACGGTCAAAGAGCGCATGGCCGGCCCAACAGCGAGGTGACAAGCGCCGTCATAGGAACCACATCAAAGTCAATGGAATCCTTATACGGTCCAATCTCAAAATCAACACGCACCATGTGGCTTACCTTCATCTCACCATTATTGCTCAACCACTGAATATAATATGGATGCAGGTGGGGTAGATACTTCAGTTTCAGCTTGGCACATAACTCCTTGCTTGCTAGATTGCGACAACTCCCGCCATCAATAATGACCTTGCAAGCCTTGTCAGGACCAACTAGTGCCTTTGTTTGGAACAAATTACAGCCTTTGTGTAGATGCACTCAGTGCTGCACATTAAGAACACTGCTGCGAGACAACAATAGTTTGAGCTTCGAAGGATAAGCATCAAAACCATCATTTGTCATAATCATCCTCATATGGAGCATTGGGATCAACATCATCTCCAGTTTCATACTCATTGTCCTCATTAATGATCATAACTTTGCAGTTAGGACAATCTCGCTTGAAGTGACCCTTGCCACCACATGTATGACAAAGCATATCACGGTTGCGCGATTGTCGACATGTTAGAACTAGTTCCACTTGCTGTACGAGGACGAGCTTCTTTGTGTTAGACACATTGGAGACCGGCTTGCTGGGCGAAGTAGGGACATCCGCAGGGGCGCAATGATGGCGCCATGGAGGGCGGCGCGCGGGGTGTGTAGCGCCCGGCGCATGTAGCACGGCCCTTC
>NW_025900282.1:0-29431 GCF_022539505.1 Lolium rigidum
GTGCCAAGTAAAGTCTTTGATAGTAAGGTTCATACTAGATTTGGATTCTTGCGCAGAAACAGATTTCTTACTGTCACGAATCTGGGCCTAATTCTCTGTAGTTAACTCAGAAAATTATGCCAATTTACGTGAGTGATCCTCAGATATGTACGCAACTTTCATTCAATTTGAGCATTTTCATTTGAGCAAGTCTGGTGCCTCAATAAAATTCGTCTTTACGGACTGTTCTGTTTTGACAGATTCTGCCTTTTATTTCGCATTGCCTCTTTCGCTGTGTTGGATGGATTTCTTTGTTCCATTACCTTCCAGTAGCTTTGAGCAATGTCCAGAAGTGTTAAGAATGATCGTGTCACCTCTGAACATGTGAATTTTTGATTATGCACTAACCCTCTAATGAGTTTGTTTTGAGTTTGGTGTGGAGGAAGTTTTCAAGGGTCAAGAGAGGAGGATGATATACTATGATCAAGAAGACTGAAAAGTCTAAGCTTGGGGATGCCCCCGTGGCTCATCCCTGCATATCTCAAGACGACTCAAGCATCTAAGCTTGGGGATGCCCAAGGCATCCCCTTCTTCATCGACAAATTATCAGGTTCCTTCTCTTGAAACTATATTTTTATTCGGTCACATCTTATGTACTTTACTTGGAGCGTCTGTGTGCTTTTACTTTTGTTTTGTTATTTTCATTCTCTGAATAAATGCTTGTGTGGGAGAGAGACACGCTACGCTGGTTCATATGAACACTTGTGTTCTTCGCTTTATTCTTAATGTTCATGGCGAAGGTTGAACTGCTTCGTTAATTGTTATATGGTTGGAAACAGGAAATGCTACATGTAGTAATTCTAAAATGTCTTGAATAATTTGATACTTGGCAATTGTTGTGCTCATGTTTAAGCTCTTGCATCATATACTTTGCACCCATTAATGAAGAAATACATAGATCTTGCTAAAATTTGGTTTGCATAATTGGTCTCTCTAAAGTCTAGATAATTTCTAGTAAAGAGTTTGAACAACAAGGAAGACGGTGTAGAGTCTTATAATGTTTACAATATGTCTTTTATGTGAGTTTTGCTGCACCGGTTCATCCTTGTGTTTGTTTCAAATAACCTTGCTAGCCTAAGCCTTGTATTGAGAAGGATTACTTCTCGTGCATCCAAATCCTTGAGCCAACCACTATGCCATTTGTGTCCACCATACCTACCTACTACATGGTATTTCTCCGCCATTCCAAAGTAAATTGCTTGAGTGCTACCTTTAAATTTCTATCCTCTACCTTTACAATATATAGCTCATGGGACAAATAGCCTAAAAACTATTGTGGTATTGAATATGTACTTATGCACTTTATTTCTTATTAAGTTGCTTGTTGTGCGATAACCATGTTCCTGGGGACGCCATCAACTCTCTTTGTTGAATATCATGTGAGTTGCTATGCATGTCCGTCTTGTCTGAAGTAAGGAGATTTACCACTTATTTAATGGTTAGAGCATGCATAATGTTAGAGAAGAACATTGGGCCGCTAACTAAAGCCATGATTCATGGTGGAAGTTTCCAGTTTTGGACAAATATCCTCAATCTCATATGAGAACATTAATTGTTGCTAAATGCTTATGCATTAAAGAGGAGTCCATTATTTGTTGTCTATGTTGTCCCGGTATGGATGTCTAAGTTGAGAATAATCAAAAGCGAGAAATCCAATGCGAGCTTTCTCCTTAGACTTTTGTACAGGCGGCATAGAGGTACTTGGTTAAAACATATGTATTGCGATGATAATCCCGATAATCCGAGCTAATTAGGACAAGGTGCGGGCACTATTAGTATACTATGCATGAGGCTTGCAACTTGTAGGATATAATTTACATGATACATATTCTTTATTACTACCGTTGAAAAAATTATTTCTTTCTTTCAAAACCAAAGCTCTAGCACAAATATAGCAATCAATGCTTCCCTCTGCGAAGGGCCATTCTTTTACTTTTATTGTTGAGTCAGTTCACCTATCTCTCTCCACCTCAAGAAGCAAACACTTGTGTGAACTGTGCATTGATTCCTACATACTTGCATATTGCACTTGTTATATTGCTTTGCATTGACAACTATCCATGAGATATACATGTTATAAGTTGAAAGCAACCGCTGAAACTTAATCTTCCTTTGTGTTGCTTCAATACCTTTACTTTGATTTATTGCTTTATGAGTTAACTCTTATGCAAGACTTATTGATGCTTGTCTTAAAAGTACTATTCATGAAAAGTCTTTGCTTTATGATTCAGTTGTTTACTCATGTCATTACTATTGTTTTGATCGCTGCATTCATTACATGTGTTTACAATAGTATGATCAAGGTTATGATGGCATGTCACTCCAGAAATTATCTTTGTTATCGTTTACCTGCTCGGGACGAGCAGAAACTAAGCTTGGGGATGCTGATACGTCTCCGACGTATCGATAATTTCTTATGTTCCATGCCACATTATTGATGATATATACATGTTTTATACATACTTTATGTCATTATTATGCGTTTTCCGGAACTAACCTATTGACGAGATGCCGAAGGGCCAGTTGCTGTTTTCTGCTATTTTTGGTTTCAGAAATCCTAGTAAGGAAATATTCTCGGAATTGGACGAAATCAACGCCCGGGGTCCTATTTTTCCACGAAGCTTCCAGAAGTCCGAAGGGGAAACGAAGTGGGGCCACGAGGTGGGGACACAGTAGGGCGGCGCGGCCCAAGCCCTGGCCGCGCCGGCCTAGTGTGTGGTCCCACCGGGACTCCACCGACCTTGCCCTTCCGCCTACTTAAGGTCTCCGTCGCGAAAACCCTATTACGTTCGACGAAACCAGAGAAAACCTTCCAGAGCCGCCGCCATCGCGAAGCCAAGATGCAGGGGACGGTAGTCTCTGTTCCGGCACGCCGCCGGGACGGGGAAGTGCCCCGGAAGGCTCCTCCATCGACACCACCGCCATCTCCATCAACGCTGTTGTCTCCCATGAGGAGGGAGTAGTTCTCCATCGAGGCTCGGGGCTGTACCGGTAGCTATGTGGTTAATCTCTCTCCTATGTGCTTCAATACAATAATCTCATGAGCTGCCTTACATGATTGAGATTCATATGATGATGCTTGTAATCTAGATGTCATTGTGCTAGTCAAGTGGATTTTACTTATGTGATCTCCAGGAGACTCCTTGTCCCACGTGTGTAAAGGTGACGGTGTGTGCACCGTGTGGGTCTCTTAGGCTATATTTCACGAGAATACTTATTCACTATTATGAATGTCATAGTGAAGTGCTTATTTATATCTCTTTATGATTGCAATGTGTTTTGTATCACAATATATCTGTGTGCTACTCTAGTGATGTTATTAAAGTAGTTTATTCCTCCTGCACGGTGTAATGGTGACGGTGTGTGCATCGTGTAGTACTTGGCGTAGGCTATGATTGTGATCTCTTGTAGATTATGAAGTTAACTATTGCTATGATAGTATTGATGTGATCTATTCCTCCTTTCGTAGTGTGAAGGTGACGAGTGTGCATGCTATGTTAGTACTTGGTTTGGTTATGTTGATCTGTCATGCACTCTAAGGTTATTTAAACATGAACATCGAATATTGTGGAGCTTGTTAACTCCGGCATTGAGGGTTCGTGTAATCCTACACGATTAGTGGTGTTCATCATCCAACAAGAGGGTGTAGAGTCTAGCATTTATCTATTTATTCTGTTATGTGATCAATGTTGAGAGTGTCCACTAGTGAAAGTATGATCCCTAGGCCTTGTTCCTAAATATCGCTATCGCTGTTTGTTTACTTCGTTTCTATTGCATCTATACTTCCTGCAATATTACCACCATCAACCACACACCAGTCCTGGACAGCAAAGCACTTTTCTGGTGCCATTGCTACTGCTCACATTTATTCATACCACTTGTATTTCACTATCTCTTCGCCGAACTAGTGCACCTATTAGGTGTGTTGGGGACACAAGAGACTTCTTGCTTTGTGGTTGCAGGGTTGCATGAGAGGGATATCTTTGACCTCTTCCTCCCTGAGTTCGATAAACCTTGGGTGATCCACTTAAGGGAAACTTGATGCTGTTCTACAAACCTCTGCTCTTGGAGGCTCAACACTGTCTACAAGAATAGAAGCACCCGTAGACATCAACGTCCGTCATCGGGGAACTAGAGCTGCTAGGCGTGGCAGCTCTTTCCCACCAATGGCGCCATCTCGGCTGCTTGCCCTCGCTATCGGTGTCCGATGGCAAAAGGAGGTTGCTCATAGTTAGAGAGGAGAGGTTTCTCACTCCTAGAGATGAAGGGCGACGGCCGGTTGGTGATTGGTATGCGCAGACGTAGGGGTCTTACTGAGCGGGGATGAATGGCAGCGCAGAAATCGAAGAGAGCTGCGGTTGCTTTTCCGTGAAGTTTGCGCTCCATTCTGGCGGTCCGCGCGGTGATCGACATGGTTGCTACAGCCGCGGTTCCCCTTCCCGGCAACTGCACCGTCGTTGCGCGCCAATAATAGCTCCGTCGCGAGGTAGGTGACGGTTAGGCATCGTTCGTGTGTCAATGACGTGTCGGGCCCGCCACTCCCTACCTCGCTTCTCGCTCTGTCTGGCGCGCCCGAAACATCCCCTATGGAGCGGAGACGGGTGATGCGTGTAGTTGACACGTCCGTTGGGAACCCCAAGAGGAAGGTGTGATGCGCACAGCGGCAAGTTTCCCTCAGTAAGAAACCAAGGTTTAATCGAACCAGTAGGAGTCAAGAAGCACGTTGAAGGTTGATGGCGGCGGGATGTAGTGCGGCACAACACCAGAGATTCCGGCGCCAACGTGGAACCTGCACAACACAACCAAAGTACTTTGCTCCCAACGAAACAGTGAGGTTGTCAATCTCACTGGCTTGCTTCGTAACAAAGGGTTAACCGTATTGTGTGGAAGATGATTGTTTGCAAGAAAACAGTAAAACAAGTATTGCAGCAGATTTGTATTTCGAGTATAAAAGAATGGATCGGGGTCCACGACGTTAGAGGTGTCTCTCCCATAAGATAAAAGCATGTTGGGTGAACAAATTACGGTCGGGCAATTGACAAATAGAGAGGGCATAACAATGCACATACATGTCATGATAAATATAGTGAGATTTAATTGGGCATTACGACAAAGTACATAGACCGCCATCCAGCTGCATCTATGCCTAAAAAGTCCACCTTCGAGGTTATCATCCGAACCCCCTCCAGTATTAAGTTGCTAACAACGAGACAATTGCATTAAGTATTGCGCGTAATGTAATCAATAACTACATCCTCGGACATAGCATCAATGTTTTATCCCTAGTGGCAACAACACATCCATAACCTTAGGGGTTTCTGTCACTCCCTGCATTCACGGAGACATGAACCCACTATCGAGCATAAATACTCCCTCTTGGAGTTACTAGCATCAACTTGGCCGAGCCTCTACTAATAACGGAGAGCATGCAAGATCATAAACAACACATAGGTAATAACTTGA
This sequence comes from Lolium rigidum, assembly GCF_022539505.1. NCBI lineage: Eukaryota > Viridiplantae > Streptophyta > Magnoliopsida > Poales > Poaceae > Lolium > Lolium rigidum. The sequence continues at coordinate 5,503 of NW_025900282.1, forward strand.
TAATTAACATAACATAGTATTCTCTATCCATCGGATCCCGACAAACACAACATATAGCATTACGGATAGATGATCTTGATCATGTTAGGCAGCTCACAAGATCCAATAATGAAGCACAATGAGGAGAAGACAACCATCTAGCTACTGCTATGGACCCATAGTCCAGGGGTGAACTACTCACTCATCACTCCGGAGGCGACCATGGCGGTGAAGAGTCCTCCGGGAGATGAATCCCCTCTCCGGCAGGGTGCCGGAGGAGATCTCCAGAATCCCCCGAGATGGGATTGGCGGCGGCGGCGTCTCTGTAAGGTTTTCCGTATCGTGGCTCTCGGTACTAGGGGTTTCGCGATGGAGGCTTTAAGTAGGCGTGTCAACACCCGGATTTTTAAGTCCGAATGCCTATTATGTCATACATCGCAATCCCAGGAATATTGTTGTTGCGAGGCATAATAGTTAAGTATCACAGTCATCATTCATTACAAACCATAAAATCTTACAACTTGGAATCACATGATCCATATTACACGAATAGTTGATCTAATGATCAACGAACAAACACAAGTTCATAGCGGAAGCGTAAGATACAAGGACTCTCTAGTCCACAGGCCAACGCTTGACGTTAGAAGCTCCTAGTTGTGGTAGACGTCCTGCTGATCGTCATCCTCGTACTGCTGCTCGGCTTCATAGTCTGGCCATTTGAATAGCCAGGGACAAAGCCGTGAGTACTTTAAGTACTCGCAATCTAATACTAATGTAAGTACTAATATTGCTATTGAAGTGTTCTAAGCTCTAGGGTTATTTGCATAAAGCCAATTTTAGTTAGAAACATTTTAGTAAACAACTCCTCATGTGCTAACTAACTCAAGTGGGAACATTAGTGTCATTCCCACAACTCAGTTGTGATTCAAATTCAAAGTCACCGTTCAAGTTCGAAAAGATATAAATTCTGATGACGGAAGCAGTATGGCCTTTCCAACTGTCCATGACCGCGGACGCGGCTATTCGAATAGGTTTACACTCTGCAGAGGTTGCACACTTGTGCCACAACATTTGATTACATCCGTCAGGGATAAAACCCTGAATAATCGTAACTCGATACGCGGATCATCAACCGTTAACCTTTCACTTACACACCCTAGTATAGGCACCTCTCCCCATGAGCTTGGCCTCCCGGTGAAAACCAAGCTGTTAACCCGGGAACCGCATGGGCTTGGCCGTACAATTCACCTTCAATTCACATCATTTCTCAACAACGGAGGCAGCCTCAAGCATAACCCCTATGATGTGTGTTCAGAGGGAACCCATACTAAGACATATAAATTTCCAGCTAAGCCTTACCCATAATCAGGTATTGTGGGGGTACTCAAAAATTGGAATGGTATCGCATCCAACTAAATCATCAGTTTTTAGCCAAATTCACCAAGTCAAATTCATGTCATATTCACCTTCAAAATCTTTCAATGGAAATGACTCATCATTCCAAGGTTTTCACCATCATCATTTCATAAACACATGTTCCCATCTAGAGTAGTCATTTTTAAATTTAGCACTAGCATCTAGGTATGAGGGGTGCTAAGTAACTTGCTTTGCTTCTAGGCTAAGTTTGATTTTCTTGTACTAACTCAATACTAACCAAGTAAATCATAAATCAAAAAGTACTTTGATAAAACAAAGGTAAATAAAGCTTGTAAAGTAAAACTGGGAAATAGGATCATAAGCATAAAGTAAATGGGGTAATGCCTTGCTCATGGTGAGCTTTGCACTTTGCAAGAGTATTATCTTGCCTTGGTTGGGGAATTGGTCAAAGTGGTCTTCTTCTCCTTGGAAGTAGACCTCCTCCTCCTCCTGGTACTCCTCGGTACTAGCGTCTAAAATACGAATACGGGGTACACAATCATCACACCAAACTTATCTAATTTAACTAAGCACAAACATGGTTCACACACTTAAACTAGCATCACACATTACTATTAAGTTGGTGGATGTGTTTTTCTTATTATTTAAGAAAAATAATTTCCTCTCATACTAACTTAGATGTTATTTTCAATTACTTAGAGAAATAATTTCCTCTCATTATCTACTTAAGATTTAATTTCTCTCATGAATAATATGTGACCTAGGTTGACTAGAGTCAACCTCTTCACACTTATCATTTAAGAAAATGATTTAAATGAGGTGAGCACCTCATACCATTTAATCCTAACATGTTAAAGATTTAAGATCATCAACAATTCATATGAGACCTAAATGACCAGAGTCTCTACCTCATTTTGAATTGTTCATGACAAGATTTAAATGAGAGAAACACTCCCATAAGATTTCTTAATAGTTTTGGACAATATCTTTGACTAGAAATAGCCATAAAGTCCTTTAATTAAACTAGGCCATGATCATTCGAAGTAAGCATGGCATATTTTTGCAGAAACAATTAGTATGAGTGAAATTTGAATTATAGGAGTTGGAATCAACTCAAAATCATTTTTGGTTGATTTTTAAGAATTAATCTAAGGCAGAAAAGTCCCTGCCTTGTTTATTTTCTCACTTTAATTCTACAATAGATCTAGGGTTCAAACCAGTGGCATTGTGTAGAGAAAATCCTAAGCTTTCCAGAGATATAAAATTTACAAATTTTGGCCTAGTAGATTTGTCCCTATTGAATTTCAAAGTTTGCATCAGATTAGGGTATTTTTTCTATTTTCCAAATTTGAATTCAAACTGTGGGCTAGTGGGAGATCTTAACGGGCTAGGCAGAGAGAGAGGGAAATGGGCCGGCCCAGCTTCGCAGCGGGCCAGCTGACAAGGCGGGGGCCACCTGTCTGTGGGCTGTAACGCCCGAAGCGGTACGGGGAGAGGAGAGCCGTGCGATTAGAACGCGATCGCACGGTCGAGAAGCGTCGTCGTCGACGACGAGCGAGGGACTTACTGGCGGCGGCGGTAGGGGGTCGGAGCGGTCGTCGGAGCTCCGGCGGTCGTCGGAGATGTGCGCAGGTACGTTGTCGAGGGCGAGGATCTCCCTGGTAGCAGCAGCTCGTCCTGGGGTGGCCTCCTGCTCCGGCGAACTCCGTGTACTGGCGGCGGCGGCGAGCTTGCGATTGGAGGCCTCCGGCGACTAATCGGTGAAATTGAGGTGGCGAGGAGTGCTGTGAGGATGAGAGGAAGAGAATGGTGTGCTCAATTGAGTGGGAGAAGCCCTCCTTTTATAGGAGCGGGGCAGTGCCGAAGGGCGGAGCTAGGGTCATCGTCGTCGTCGCCGTTCCAAGGTCGCGAAGGGGCAAGGGATGGGTGCTCTGGGTTGCTGCTGTCCTGGTGAGGCTGACGCGCGTGATGGCGGTGAAGACGAGGGTCTACAGCGCCGGTGAGCTTGACGGGAGCGCGCAGGTCATGGCGGTCGTCCGTGGATGCGCTCGTCACCTGTGGCGTTCCCGCGGGCTGGTGACCGTGTCCAGGAGCGTCAGGGTGGTGTCGCGCGTCGACTGGCGCTGAGAGCGAAGGCGGAGGTGACGCGAGGCGGTGGGCGTCGTCACGCTCTGGCGCGTCCAGGGCTGGCGCCATGCGCGCTCTGGCGCGTTCATGGGCATGCCTGGGCGTGTCTGGGCACGTCGATGCCCGCGTGTGCATGCGTCGTGGTGAGCAAGGGAAGGCACGGGCTGGCTCAGGAGAGTACAGAGGACGTCCAGGACCTGGTGGAGCAAGTTGGAGGTGAGAGGTGAGGGAGATGGCACGATGGTGGCATGCCATGCCACGGCATGGCATGGTTTTGATGATTTGATCAAACAAGGGTCAGTGCCAGTGGTGCTGCTGGTGTGGTGAGGTGAGAGGAGGTGCCAGGGGTGCAGTGGTGGCTCAGGTTGGACCAAGTCCAATGTAAAATTTCAGCATGGGCTTCATTTTTCACCCTGCCTGCCAGGTGTTTGTGGTAATGCCCGAAAGAAAAAGATTTTTGAATTTTGAAATTCTTTTTGGTGGGTTGTAAACATATAATAAGAGAAGTAGAATGGAGGTGGTTTGGTTCAATTTGGAATTGAAATGCAAAAATTCATTTTGCATATGATCTTCACTTTAATAAAAAGTCCCCACTTTGCTTGCTTGCTATTTGAAATAGAGATGGAATTTTGGGGTGTGTTCTTGAGCAAAGTTGTTGTCCTTGATGTTGTCTTGGATGAGGTGCAAAGATATGGTCAAGGGTAGAAGTGAAAACTCAAAAGCCAGGGGCTCAAAGTGAGCATCAGATTGAAAATGTCCCATATGACCATAATCACATGTGAGCTCATATTTGTTTCAATTTTGATTTGAAAAGTGTTTGATTGTTTCCAAAGTTTTAAATAAGTGTTTAGAATCCATTTACAACTAATGGTGCAAACCAAAAAGGTCTATATCAAAGATTTGTAAAAATGGCCTATGCCTTATGTGTGTGTGAAATGGATTTTTATAGTTTCTTTTCCTTTTTATTTTTCTTTGTCTTTGGATGATCAAGAGATCATGGTGAGTGTTTTTAGAGCAAAGATAAACACATAAGCAAGCATCATGGCAATTGCACACACACAATAATTAGTAAGGTGATCTACATGCATAGTCCTATATGATGAGAAAAAGTTTTTGTTGGTTCTGATTTTTGGATTCTGGAAATCTCTCTCTTGTTCTTTTTATTAAAACTTGGGATGTTACAAACCTTTCCCCCTTACAAAAGATCTCGTCCCGAGATCTAGAGAAAACTAGGTACTAAAGAGATCTGGGTATTCCTTCTTCATATCTTCTTCGCGTTCCCAAGTGGCTTCTTCTTCGGTGTGATTACTCCATTGTATTTTCAGGAACTTGATACTTCGGGTGCGGGTGGTCCTGAAAGCTTCTTCAAGGATGCGAATAGGCACTTCGCGGTAGGTTAGATCCTGGTTGAGATCAATGGCTCTGTGGTCGATGTTCTTGAATACTTCGGTCTTCTCCGGTACTTCTAGGCACTTTCGAAGCAGTGAGATGTGAAACACATTGTGCACTGCGGACATCTCTTCCGGTAGTTCAAGCTGATATGAAACTTCTCCTCGGCGACTCAGAACTTTGAAGGGTCCGACATATCTGGGGGCGAGCTTTCCTTTGAGTTGAAATCTCTGCATTCCGTTGAGGGGTGAGACTTTGAGATACACAAAATCTCCGATCTCGAATGTCATCTCTCGGCGTCTCTTGTCGGCGTAGCTCTTCTGTCTTGACTGGGCGGTCTTGAGGTACTCACGGATCTTGTGCACCTTCTCTTCGGCTTCGCGGAGAATGTCGGGGCCGAAGACTTGACTATCTCCGACTTCTGACCAGTTCAAAGGGGTACGGCATTTCCTTCCGTACAGGGCTTCAAAGGGGGCCATCTGTAAGCTGGCTTGATAACTGTTGTTGTAGGAGAATTCTGCATAAGGTAGGCAGTCTTCCCATTTGGATCCATACTCTAGCACACAGGCTCTCAACATATCTTCAAGTATCTGGTTGACTCTCTCGGTCCGTCCGTCGATCCGCGGGTGATAGGTTGTGCTGAAATTCAGACGGGTTCCTAGTCCTTCATGTACTTTCTGCCAGAATCTTGAGGTGAATTGCGATCCTCTATCTGACACAATTGACTTGGGGGTTCCGTGCAGGCTGACTATTCTGGAGATGTATAACTCAGCTAGCTTGGGGCCTTGGTATGTGGTCTTGACAGGGATGAAATGTGCAACCTTGGTCAATCTATCAATAACTACCCAAATGGAGTCATTTCCTCTGCTAGATTTGGGCAATCCTGTGATAAAATCCATACCGACAGAATCCCATTTCCACTCAGGAATCTGTAAGGGTTGCAACAGTCCTGCGGGTCGTTGATGTTCTGCCTTGACTCGTTGACATATATCACACTTGGCGATGTAGCTTCCTATCTCTCGCTTCATTCCGTGCCACCAGAATTGCTCTTTCAGATCTTGGTACATCTTGGTTCCTCCGGGGTGAATGGAATATAGTGTATCGTGAGCTTCCTTCAGAATGACTTGCTTCAACTCTGAATCTGACGGTACACACAGGCGTCCGTTGTACCAAAGAACTTCTTCTTCATCTATGGTGAATCCTGGTGCCTTTCCTGCAGCTATCTGACTCTTTATTCCGTCAATGCTGGCATTTCCCTTCTGGGCTTCTTTTATCTGACTCATCAAGGTGGGTTGAAGTTCCATGCTGGCTAAGAATCCTTCGCTCACTAGCTCTAGTCTGAACTCGTTCAAATTCTTGATACAGTCGGGCTGCTCTATTGCGATCATGGAGTTCAACTGACACGGCAGTCTGCTCAAGGCATCCGCTACCACATTGGCCTTGCCGGGGTGGTAGTGAATTTCCATGTCGTAATCCTTGATTAATTCTATCCATCTGCGCTGTCTCATGTTCAGCTCCTTCTGGGTGAAAATGTACTTCAGGCTCTTGTGATCTGAATATATCTCGCATCGATTACCCATGAGGTAATGACGCCAAACCTTCAGGGCTAAAACTACGGCTGCTAACTCCAAGTCATGAGTTGGATAGTTCTGTTCATGTTGCTTCAGTTGCCTTGATAGGTATGATATCACCTTGCCTTCTTGCATCAACACACATCCAAGACCAATCTTGGAGGCATCACAATAGACATCGAAAGGCTTGGTGACATCGGGCATGATCAGAATTGGGGCTGTGGTTAATCTGAGCTTGAGTTGTTGACATGGGCATACCCTTCGGGTACCCATTATTAGTATACCTGGCTCGGCCCAATATGGAGAAGACCAAATATGGAGAAGGCCCAACAAGGCAACCCGAAGAAGTAGTCGACTAGGACTCTTGTAAAACCCTAGGCTGGTTGCATATATAAAGCTAGCCAGGGCACCCGAAATGGGGAAGCCGACTGATAGATAGCAAATAGATAACATAGCTCCGCTTATGGCGGCACCCTGTAAACACATCTATGATCATATACTGGATTGCTAGCAGCACGTAGGGATCCTCGACCGAGGGGACCCGAAGCTGGGTACGTCGTGTGCCTAATCTCGTCCCCGGAATCTTCATCATCGCTCTCTCCCGAAACCCTAGTCTACAATACGTAGGCATTGCCGAGGTGATCCCTCGTCAATTGGCGCCGTCTGTGGGAATCGCGACGACTGAATTTCATTATCCGGGCGGGATCCTCCATCAGCTGTGGCTAGATCGCATCTAGTCAAATTCATCATCAACAAACGGGAAAAAAATTCAGATCTGGTTGTCTGATCGGCCTCGTCGCGATTGGCGTTATCATCAGCGAAATCAGTTGTCTCCATCGCGGGGATCTGCGTTTGCGCGCCTGCAGAAATTTCTCTCAAGTTGCTGGCCTAATCGTCCGATCAATGGACAGCGCAAGGCGACGCGTCGGAAGGCCACAAAATATTGGCCTGCTCATCCAATCCGTCGGGTATCGAGCTGTAGTGTCGCACGCGAGAAAGAGCAAAGAAAGAGTAGTTTAATCGGAATAGTGGCTACGAGAGATTCAAGGAAGGGAATACATCGAGTTTCTAGCTGGAGACCGGTTTTCATGTGCGCATCAAGGAGGATTGGATCAAATCCCAAGGAGAAGACCTTCACGTGATGAGCCAGCCAAAGTCACACTGTACACAACGTGAAGAGCATCTCATCGTGCATGGATTCACCGGCCAGATGCCAATTGCATGCAATAAGAATCAATCATCCAAATACTATTGCTCTACATGCAACAAAAAAGAAAGAGAACATCAATCGATCAAGGTGTTAGAGATAGCTCGCACGTTCCGTGAAACAGAACCAGCGAGTCATCAGTATATTGCACCGGGCGAGTCGCAGAACTATGTGGACAACTCAAAAAAAAAAAAAAATACAAATTCGCCGCACTCACCTTCACCTTCGCCGTGGCCGCCTTCCTTCTCGTTGCGGCTGCCAACGACTTCAAGTACGGGCAACTTCATCGTCATCAACTCCGGAGAAGCCGACAACGCTATCGACCCCGTCTGCTTCATCGACTACTTCTGACCAGGCGTCGCGTGACTACAACCGACTGTGTCCGCCGCACGACATGCTTACACGTCGGCTCCGTCGCAGCCGATAAAAAAGCTAAGTGTTTCTCTTCCAATAGTCAATTATTATTTACTTTTGCCACACCCGAATACTCGGGGGCTACACCATTACATTATTACAGCAGATTCATCCAAAAATTGGGGGCTGCACCATTATTTCATTATCACAAATATATTCGGTTACTTGGTGAATTTCTTTTCTTCGGCTTAGTGGAAATATTTTCTCCGGCTCAATGGATATATCTTCTCTGGCTCAGTGAAATTATTTTCTTCGGCTCAGTGGAATGAAGTTCTTCGACTTAGTGGCTTTATCTTCTTCGGCTCAATGGATTTATTTTCTTCGGATTACTGGATTGGTTTTCTTTGGGTTATTATTGGTTCACTTATACAATATTACCCGATGCATTTCCGGGTTAATGGATTCATCTTCTATGGTTATTACTGGAACTATATTCTTCGGTTCAATGGATTCATCCTCTATGATATCAACGGATTTACTTTTTATGGTTATTACTGGATTCTTTGGTTCAATGGATTCATCCTCTATGATATTAACGAATTCATCTTCTATGGGTATTACCGGATTCTTCGGATCAATGGATTCATCCTTTATGATATCAGCGGATTCATCTTCTATGATTATTACGGGATTCTTCGGGTCAATGGATTCATCCTCTATGATATCGGCGGATTCATCTTCAATATATGATATATATTTAATGGCATAATCTTCAATATGGATTCATTTCAAATATCTTCGATTCATCTTCATGGGCTCATATTATATTATGAACAATGGCTTCATCCTAAATGGCTTTACCCTATATGACGCCGCGACTCCATCAATTTCTTTCGATATCATAGCAAACACTCGGGGGCTCGACCATGATTTCGCCTCGGGTCGCAACTGCGACACAACATCTAAGCAATAATCATCATATCACCCCAGCAGCGTTCGGGGGCTCGGCTATTTCTTCATCAACAAATATGGTGGCATTTGCTTTCGCTGATTGGTGTTTTCTACTTCAGCTTGACTTCTTCTCGGCACTCAAAGACTTCATCGCATCGACTCCGTCGTGCCCAATAAGCTAAGTGTTCTTTTTTACGCAAAGTTGATTATCATTTACTTTCATCGCACCCGACACTCGGGGGCTGCGCGGCATATATTCACTCTACATATCATCGAATCCGAGCATCTGACACCCATGCGAAAAAGAGAGTCAAGGAAAAGATAGAAACAGTTTGTTTATTTGTGCAGGAGATAGCAAATTTCAAAGTATATAAGAGAGAACCCGACGAAATTGTTTTCAAGAGAGAACAAGACCCGACAAAATCTTCTTCAGGGAGGAACCCGACGAAATCAAAATAGCACCCGACGAAATCTTCTTCAGGGAGGAACCCGATAAAATCGTGAGAGAACCCGACAAAATTTTCTTCAAAAGAGAACCCGACGAAATTTTATTCAAGGAGGTGCCGAAGAATTATCTTCAAGGAGGTCCCGAAAAATTACCTTCAAGGAGGTCCCGAAGAATTATCCTCAAGGTGGTCTCGAAGAATTATCTTCAGGGAGGACCCGAAATTTTTTTTCTCAGGGAGGACCCGAAGAATTGTCCTCAAAGAGGACCCGAAGAAATTTTCCTGAAGGAGGAACTTGACGAAATTTTCATCAAGGAGGAACCAAAAAAAAAAGGAGGAGAAAAAAAAAAGGTGGACAAATCTTCGGGTCCATTGACTCGTCATATTGTTCCGAGCAAGAGCATCGGTGATGTACCCGACAATATAGAATAACCAATATATTCGGCTGTCTCATCAAGCCCGAGAGAAAAATATTGAAGAACCCGCAAAATGGGTCATTGCATCAGCCGAACAAGGCACTTGACAAAATATTCTCAGAACGCCAAAGTTGCGAACAATTTCTGAATGCCGCAAAACTCTGCGAAGGTAAGACCCCAGATCCGTTCTGTGGCGTGGCATCGCCAAAGACTGCGCTCTCGCTACTTTTATCCGTATCAACGGATACGAAGAAAAATCCTAACGGACGCGTTAGGTACCCGATAAAATATGACCGGGACTCGGCGGAATGGTAAGACCTTAAGCGGCACCCGTCGAGTTAGCACCGACATCCCGAGATCATGTCCAGGGACGTGATCTTGAAGTAGGTTTTTGCGGATTGCCACTAGAGCAGTTAACTAGTACCTGATCCGTCAGATGAACTAGCCCCAACTACCATTATCCCTGTACAATATAGATATGGATGTCAAATAAAAATAGCAACGGCCTGGAGTCGATAAAAAGAGGGGTTGCGCCAAGTTGTTTATCGAGTAGTACAACTTGAGCCTATTCCAGGTGCAAGCACTTGCTCATAGGCTCGGGGGCTACTCTTATCGAGAGCATTGTTCACTCTCCCGACAAGATACAAGAGGAAAAATTATGGGGTCGATTAAAAGCAAGTTGAGCCTACACCCAAGTGCAAACACTTGGCTGTAGCCTCGGGGCTACTCCCATCGGGAGCGCTCGGTCGCGCACCCGATAGAAATATAACTTCGGCAACATCTATGACAATCAAGGTTTGTAGACTCAACTCGATTCTACGACTCGAGTGGAGCCTACTCCCATCGGGAGCACATGGATTTCATCAAGTCCTCCAGAAATATAGTTAAGTTCTTTATCGAGTAGTACAACTTGAGTCTATGCCCAAGTGCAAGCACTTGCCCATAGACTCGGGGGCTACTCCCAACGGGAGCACTGCCGCGCACCCGATAATTTCAAGAATCATCGACATCATGTACGCTACACATGATCTACGACATGGACCTCGCCTTGTATTTTCTTCAACTCCGGAGATGGTTATGTTTGGAGTTTCTACGCAAGTCTTCGACTTCCCTATAAACTCGGGGCTATCGACATGGGCATACCCTTCGGGTACCCATTATTAGTATACCTGGCTCGGCCCAATATGGAGAAGACCAAATATGGAGAAGGCCCAACAAGGCAACCCGAAGAAGTAGTCGACTAGGACTCTTGTAAAACCCTAGGCTGGTTGCATATATAAAGCTAGCCAGGGCACCCGAAATAGGGAAGCCGACAGATAGATAGCAAATAGATAACATAGCTCCGCTTATGGCGGCACCCTGTAAACACATCTATGATCATATACTGGATTGCTAGCAGCACGTAGGGATCCTCGACCGAGGGGACCCGAAGCTGGGTACGTCGTGTGCCTAATCTCGTCCCCGGAATCTTCATCGTCGCTCTCTCCCGAAACCCTAGTCTACAATACGTAGGCATTGCCAATTGACAAGGGATCAACTTGTCAATGCCTACGGGTTATAGGCTAGGGTTTAGTTTAGAAGTAGAGGGCAAGTAGATCTCGAAGGTTTCAGCCGAAAAGTACTCGACGATTATGAAAACTAGGGTTTGTGAACAATGATTCGATGATCTCCTCGTCCCTCGACTCCCCTTTATATAAGAGGTGGAGCCGAGGGTTTCGTTTTGTACAAGTTACGCAGTCCCGGACGGTTTCTAACTCATCCCGCCGATTACGGACAACACTTCCTGTTACAACTCTACTTTCCTTAATATATCTTGGGCTCTCGAACCTTCTTATTCTTCGGGTAGTGGGCCTTCATTAAACCCCGGGTACTATCTTTGGCAGGCCCATTTGGGATGCCTATGTCGCTTGTTGAAAGCTTTCTTCACATTTGTCATTCCAATCAAATTTCTTGTCCTTCTTCAGCGAGTTGAGTCATTGGTCTTGCGATGTCTGGAAAATCCTTCCACGAATCTGCGGTAATATCCCGCTAATCCCGTAAATGCCCGGACTTCGATCCGGGTGGTTGGGGCTTTCCATTCCTCAACGGTTTTGATTTTAGCGGGATCTACGGCAATTCCTCCTGCAGACAAGATGTGTCCCAGGAATCCTACTTCCTTTAACCAAAACTCGCATTTGCTAAACTTGGCGTACAACTGATGCTGCCTAAGGGTTTCTAGAACCACTTCCAAATGTTGCTCATGTTCTTCTTCTGATTTGGAGTAGATAAGGATGTCTTCGATGAAGACAACGACAAACTTATCCAGAAAGTCCATAAAGATCTTATTCATGAGATTCACGAAGTAAGCGGGGGCATTGGTCAGTCCGAAAGACATGACATTGTACTCATACAGTCCATATCTGGTGGTAAAAGCAGTCTTTGGAATATCTGTTGCACGGATCTTCAGTTGATGGTAACCTGTCCTTAGATCAATCTTCGAGAATACTTGGGCACCGGTCAGCTGGTCAAACAGGTCTTCTATCTTTGGTAAGGGGTATTTGTTCTTGATGGTGACATCGTTAATCTTACGATAATCCGTAACCAAACGAGTGGCACCGTCTTTCTTATCCACAAACAAAACTGGTGATCTCCAAGGTGACGCACTGGGTCGAATCAGACCTTTGTACAGCATATCATCTAGTTGCTTTTTCAGTTCCACTAGTTCTGCGGGGTTCATGCTGTAGGCTCTCTGGGCTATAGGTCCCGTTCCGGGGATTAACTCGATGATGAACTCGATATCCCGATCTGGGGGCATACCGGGTAGATCATCCGGAAACACATCAGGGTATCGACAGACGACCCTGATTTGATCCAGAGTTGGCTTGGCTACACTTTGGTTACAGGTGAAATTTCTGGGTAGTCTTTCAGACACATGTTCTATTATTAGTCCGGTGCTACTAGTCATGGTGATGGCCTTCTTGGCGCAGTCTATCAATCCATGATGTTTCACCATCCAATCCATACCCAGTACTACTTTCAATCCTTTTGTTCCCAGAACAATCAAGTTTGCATAAAAGTCTATTTCATGAATTCTGATGGGTACAGCTTTGCAAAATTTTCTAGCTTTAGTTGTTGATCCAGGTATTTGAACTATCATGACATGTTTCAAGCTGATTGGTTGAATCTTACTAGTGCACACAAAATCTTCTGTGACAAAAGAATGCGATGCTCCTGAATCAAACAACACTCTTGCTGGTATTGAGTTAACAGAGAACATACCCAGCACCACGTCTGGTGCTTCCTGGGCTTCCTCGACGTTCATGTGGTAGAGGCGACCTCCACGGTTGTTCGGGTTGTTGGGGGCGAACTTCTTGCCGGTGGAGACACGGCGTTGCAGCTGAGCAGGTGCAGCGGTGTTGCCGGCAAGCTTGGCCAGCCTTTTGGGGCACTCATTGGAGTAGTGTCCCACAACTCCACATTCATAGCAGGTGATGGTTGACTTGTCCTTGGTCGCAACGGGGATGGCGTTGCTCCCAGTCCTCGGTGCGGTGTTGGTGTTGTTGGTGTTGTTGTTGTTGGGGGCTCTCGGCGGAGCGCGGTTGAAGTTGTTGTTGTGGTGGCCTCCTGGCCTGGGGTTTCCTCCACTCCGGTTCTGATAAACCGGACGTGACATCTGTGCATTGGGCTTGTTGGTCCTGAAGCCTCCGCCTGAGTTGGGGCGATACCTTGGGGCATTGCTAGGCCCACTCCGGTTCATCATGCGGCGCTTGCGGTTCTCGCCGGCTTGGTGCGCTTCCCTCCATTTGGATGGCGGAGTCAACAAGGGCTTCGAGGTCGGCGAAGGGGATGTTGATCAACACAACTCGCATCTCATCATGCGATCCGTTCGTAAACCTTTCCTTCCTCTTCTCGCAGTATCAGTCTCATCCGGGGCGTACCTTGACAAAGTTAGGAACTTGTCGCGGTATTCCACCACGGACATCCGGCCTTGCTTCAGTTCACGGAATTCATCTCTCATCTTCTTTATCAGACCCGGGGGCACATGGTACTTGCTGAATTTGAGCTTGAAATCTGCCCAAGTCATGAACTGTCCCGCGTTCATGACACGGGTGCTTGTCCACCAAGCTCTTGCGGGTCCCGCTAAGTAGTGTGTGGCAAACAAGCACTTTCTCATTTTCTTCAACTCCAGCTACTTCTAGATTGTTCTCCATAGTTTGGAGCCAATCATCTGCATCCAGGGGTTCCTCAGTCTTGCTGAAAACTGGCGGGTTGGTATTCTGGAAGTTCTTGAGCTTTGATCCTGGGTGATCATGATGGCCTTGATTGTTGTTGGCAAGTTGTTGAAGTGCTGCAATGTTGGCTTGCCTTTCAGCTCTTTCTGCTTCTCTATCTTCCAGCATAACTTGCAACATCTGCATCATAGCGTCTTGATTCGCGTTGCGAGTTGGAGGGGCCATCTGAGCATTGAGATAGATCATGAGATAAGAGGGAATTTTCTATGGCTTGTTTTGTGTTTAAGTTCAAAAGCTTAAAACTTGAAGTCTTTTTATGATGACACAAACATACATTCATTCATAACAAACAACACACATTACATGCTAACACACTAAGGGTTTTAAGAACCCTTCTTCTCCAAGCTACGATACATTGGGGCGGGATACAACTCACACCTACGATAGTGCACAAGTGAACTACTCCTCATCCTCATCAACATCGATGGGGGTGAGGTCATCATCTCCGTCGTCCAGGAATTCGTAGTATTCCCCCTCGGTGTTCTCATCCTCCTCGAAGTCGTCGTCGTCACTCAGGAAGTTGCTTCCTCCCTGAATGTCCTCTCTATCTTCCTCCATCTTCTTCATCTGCTCCTCCTGGGCCTTGACAGTGGCCTCGAGTGCTGCTATCTTCGCGCGGAGGCGAGTGATGGTGGCATCCCTCTTCGTCCGCTGCTGGCGGAGGGTCCTGCGGTCATTGGCGAGCATCTTGATGGCGTCGCCTTGCTCGATGATGCGGGCGTGAGTTTGGTTGGCGTACTCACGGGAGTGGTCGAGATCCTGCTGCGTGTGGTACAGCATGAAGTCGAGATGCTCCACATGGTGCTTCAGCTCCGGGTGGGACGAAATGTCCATGGGCTCTCCAGCAGAGTTACGCCTCGCGAGGTGAGAAAAGCGAGGGTGCTTGAGTGCCTCCCCGCTCATCCCGCACAAGCGTGTGAGTCCCTCCTGAAGGGCGCGGGCAAGTCCGTCCAGCCAGTTGCTCTCCATGAAGGAGAAGAGGATCCTCTCAGAAGTGGGAGGATCCATCTTGCCCCTCAAATCCGCGAGTGATGATCCACCGCAGTTCGCCTCCCGGCTGGTCGCAGATCTGGGCTCCGTGGAACTCTGGGTGCGGACGACCAAGGTGGTCGGACAGGGCGTTGAGGTCGTGCTCGAAGATCAAGCTTCCCCCATTCCCGAGCTGGTAGAACTTCGTGTTCACGGGCTCCATCTGAAAGTGAAGTGAAGGATTAAGTTAGAGAAGTGAACAAGTGTGGAAAAAATTTAGGTATATTTCTAAAGAAGAGCATGACATCTTATTTTCTAAAGAACTTAAAGAGAAGACATAGACTTAAATTTTTAGAAATACTTCATTCATGTTTGAAATTTAATTTTCAGAACGTCCAATTCTAACTAGGGTCTCCTAAGGTCAAACAATGGCTCTGATACCAACTTGTCAACACCCGGATTTTTAAGTCCGGATGCCTATTATGTCATACATCGCAATCCCAGGAAATTGTTGTTGCGAGGCATAATAGTTAAGTATCACAGTCATCATTCATTACAAACCATAAAATCTTACAACTTGGAATCACATGATCCATATTACACGAATAGTTGATCTAATGATCAACGAACAAACACAAGTTCATAGCGGAAGCGTAAGATACAAGGACTCTCTAGTCCACAGGCCAACGCTTGACGTTAGAAGCTCCTAGTTGTGGTAGACGTCCTGCTGATCGTCATCCTCGTCCTGCTGATCGTCATCCTCGTACTGCTGCTCGGCTTCATAGTCTGGCCAGACTATGAAGCCGACCAGCAGTACGAGGATGACGATCAGCAGGACGTCTACCACAACTAGGAGCTTCTAACGTCAAGCGTTGGCCTGTGGACTAGAGAGTCCTCGTATCTTACGCTTCCGCTATGAACTTGTGTTTGTTCGTTGATCATTAGATCAACTATTCGTGTAATATGGATCATGTGATTCCAAGTTGTAAGATTTTATGGTTTGTAATGAATGATGACTGTGATACTTAACTATTATGCCTCGCAACAACAATATTCCTGGGATTGCGATGTATGACATAATAGGCATTCAGACTTAAAAATCCGGGTGTTGACAAGGCGGAAGGGCAAGTCAAGAGGCGGCGCGAGGGGCCCACACGACAGGGCCGCGCGGCCATTAGGTGGGCCGCGCCGCCCTGGCGTGTCGCCGCCTCGTCGCCCCACTTCGTTACGTCTTCGGTCTTCTGGAAGCTTCGTGGCAAAATAGGACCCTGGGCGTTGATTTCGTCCAATTCCGAGAATATTTCGTTACTAGGATTTCTGAAACCAAAAACAGCAGAAAACAACAACCGGCTCTTCGGCATCTTGTTAATAGGTTAGTTCCAGAAAATGCACGAATATGACATAAAGTGTGCATAAAACATGTAGATATCATCAATAATGTGGCATGAAACATAAGAAATTATCGATACGTCGGAGACGTATCAGCATCCCCAAGCTTAGTTCCGCTCGTCCCGAGCGGTAAAACGATAACAAAGATAATTTCTGAAGTGACATGCCATCATAACCTTGATCATACCATTTGTAAACATATGTAATGAATGCAGCGATCAAAACAATGGTAATGACATGAGTAAACAAGTGAATCATAAAGCAAAGACTTTTCATGAATAGTACTTCAAGACAAGCATCAATAAGTCTTGCATAAGAGTTAACTCATAAAGCAATAAATCAAAGTAAAGGTATTGAAGCAACACAAAGGAAGATTAAGTTTCAGCGGTTGCTTTCAACTTGTAACATGTATATCTCATGGATAATTGTCAACATAGAGTAATATAACAAGTGCAATATGCAAGTATGTAGGAATCAATGCATAGTTCACACAAGTGTTTGCTTCTTGAGGTGGAGAGAGATAGGTGAACTGACTCAACATAAAAGTAAAAAGAAAGGTCCTTCAAAGAGGAAAGCATCGATTGCTATATTTGTGCTAGAGATTTTATTTTGAAAACATGAAACAATTTTGTCAACGGTAGTAATAAAGCATATGAGTTATGTAAATTATATCTTACAAGTTGCAAGCCTCATGCATAGTATACTAATAGTGCCCGCACCTTGTCCTAATTAGCTTGGACTACCGGATCATCGCAATACACATGTTTTAACCAAGTGTCACAATGGGGTACCTCCATGCCGCCTGTACAAAGGTCTAAGGAGAAAGCTCGCATTTTGGATTTCTCGCTTTTGATTATTCTCAACTTAGACATCCATACCGGGACAACATGGACAACAGATAATGGACTCCTCTTTAATGCATAAGCATGTGGCAACAATTATTATTCTCATATGAGATTGAGGATATATGTCCAAAACTGAAACTTCCACCATGAATCATGGCTTTAGTTAGCGGCCCAATGTTCTTCTCTAACAATATGCATGCTCCAACCATTAAGGTGGTAGATCTCTCTTACTTCAGACAAGACGGACATGCATAGCAACTCACATGATATTCAACAAAGAGTAATTGATGGCGTCCCCAGAAAACATGGTTATCGCACAACAAGCAACTTAATAAGAGATAAAGTGCATAAGTACATATTCGATACCACAATAGTTTTTAAGCTATTTGTCCCATGAGCTATATATTGCAAAGGTAAATGATGGAATTTTAAAGGTAGCACTCAAGCAATTTACTTTGGAATGGCGGATAAATACCATGTAGTAGGTAGGTATGGTGGACACAAATGGCATAGTGGTTGGCTCAAGGATTTTGGATGCATGAGAAGTATTCCCTCTCGATACAAGGTTTAGGCTAGCAAGGTTATTTGAAACAAACACAAGGACGAACGGTGCAGCAAAACTCACATAAAAGACATATTGTAAAACATTATAAGACTCTACACCGTCTTCCTTGTTGTTCAAAACTCAATACTAGATATTATCTAGACTCTAGAGAAACCAAATATGCAAACCAAATTAGCAAGCTCTAAGTGTTTCTTCATTAATGGGTGCAAAGTATATGATGCAAGAGCTTAAACATGAGCACAACAATTGCCAAGTATCAAATTATCCAAGACATTTTAGAATTACTACATGTAGCATTTTCCAATTCCAACCATATAACAATTTAACGAAGAAGAAACTTCGCCATGAATACTTATGAGTAAAGCCTAAGGACATACTTTGTCCATATGCTACAGCGGAGCGTGTCTCTCTCCCACAAAGTGAATGCTAGGATCCATTTTATTCAAACAAAACAAAAACAAAAACAAACCGACGCTCCAAGCAAAGTGCATAAGATGTGGCCGAATAAAAATATAGTTTCGGGGGAGGAACCCGATAATGTTGTCGATGAAGAAGGGGATGCCTTGGGCATCCCCAAGCTTAGACGCTTGAGTCTTCTTAAAATATGCAGGGGTGAACCACCGGGCATCCCCAAGCTTAGAGCTTTCACTCTCCTTGATCATATTGCATCATACTCCTCTCTTGATCCTTGAAAACTTCCTCCACACCAAACTCGAAACAACTCATTAGAGGGTTAGTGGACAATAAAAATTAACATGTTCAGAGGTGACACAATTATTCTTAACACTTCTGGACATTGCATAAAGCTACTGGACATTAATGGATCAAAGAAATTCATCCAACATAGCAAAAGAGGCAATGCGAAATAAAAGGCAGAATCTGTCAAAACAGAACAGTCCGTAAAGATGGATTTAATTGAGGCACCAGACTTGCTCAAATGAAAATGCCCAAATTTAATGAAAATTGAGTACATATCTGAGGATCACTCACGTAAATTGGCTTAATTTTCTGAGTTACCTACAGAGAATTAGACCCAGATTCGTGACAGCAAAGAAATCTGTTTCTGCGCAGTAATCCAAATCTAGTATTCACTTTACTATCAAAGACTTTACTTGGCACAACAAAACATAAAACTAAGATAAGGAGAGGTTGCTACAGTAGTAAACAACTTCCAAGACTCAAATATAAAACAAAAATACTGTAGTAAAAACATGGGTTGTCTCCCATAAGCGCTTTTCTTTAACGCCTTTCAGCTAGGCGCAGAAAGTGTATATCAAGTATTATCGAGAGATGATGAATCTTTAGCGGGGTTTGGAGTTTTCTCAACCATGCATAGTATATTGGATACATAAGTTTCAGCGGCTCCCTTTTCATTAGTCTTGGGCTTGCTACTCTCATCAAACAAATTTTCAGGAACAAGCCAAGCATAGTTATTTTCTAGCGCTTCATTCATTGCTAGGAGCTTACATGGTATTGGTGCTTTGATCTCCCCACCATCGTTAATATTATTAGTGTACCTTATTCTATCCATGTCCATTTTTTCAAGGAGACCAACAAAATTAGTATGAGAACCAATCATATTAAATTTAGCAAAGACCTTTCTAGCCTCTCTTGCTAGACCACCAAATTCTCTAAGAAGGGTTTCTAAAACAAAATCTTTCTTTTCCCCCTCTTCCATATCACCGAGTGTAAGAAACATGTGTTGGATTATAGGATTGAGATTAACAAATTTAGTTTCCAACATGCGAACTAAAGCAACGAGCAGCAATTTCATAAGTAGGAGCAAGTTCTACCAAGTGTCTATCTTCAAAATCTTCAACGGTACTAACATGATTGAAAAATTCTTCTATATTGTTTCTCCCAATTATAGACCCACGTCCTACCGGTATGTCTTTTGTGGTAAAATTAAAAGGAAACATGATGAAATAAGTAAAGCAAATGCAAGTAACTAATTTTTTTTTTGTATTTTTGATATAGTATGCAAGACAGTAAATAGAGTAAAGCTAGCAACTAATTTTTTGTGTTTTGATATAATGCAGCAAAAAAATAAGTAAATAAAATAAAGCAAGACAAAAACAAAGTAAAGAGGTTGGGAAGTGGAGACTCCCCTTGCAGCGTGTCTTGATCTCCCCGGCAACGGCGCCAGAAATTTGCTTGCAGTTGCCGTGGGAGTTTACTTGTGTTGATGAGATTGTTCCCCGGCAACGGCGCCAGAAATTTGCTTGATGCGTGTAGTTGACACGTCCGTTGGGAACCCCAAGAGGAAGGTGTGATGCGCACAGCGGCAAGTTTCCCTCAGTAAGAAACCAAGGTTTAATCGAACCAGTAGGAGTCAAGAAGCACGTTGAAGGTTGATGGCGGCGGGATGTAGTGCGGCGCAACACCGGAGATTCCGGCGCCAACGTGGAACCTGCACAACACAACCAAAGTACTTTGCCCCAACGAAACAGTGAGGTTGTCAATCTCACCGGCTTGCTGTAACAAAGGGTTAACCGTATTGTGTGGAAGATGATTGTTTGCAAGAAAACAGTAAACAAGTATTGCAGCAGATTTGTATTTCAGTATAAAAGAATGGACCGGGGTCCACAGTTCACTAGAGGTGTCTCTCCCATAAGATAAAAGCATGTTGGGTGAACAAATTACAGTCGGGCAATTGACAAATAGAGAGGGCATAACAATGCGCATACATGTCATGATAAATATAGTGAGATTTAATTGGGCATTACGACAAAGTACATAGACCGCCATCCAGACTGCATCTATGCCTAAAAAGTCCACCTTCGAGGTTATCATCCGAACCCCTCCGAGTACTAAGTTGCTAACAACAGACAATTGCATTAAGTATTGCGCGTAATGTAATCAATAACTACATCCTCGGACATAGCATCAATGTTTTATCCCTAGTGGCAACGAGCACATCCATAACCTTAGGGGTTTCTGTCACTCCCCGCATTCACGGAGACATGAACCCACTATCGAGCATAAATACTCCCTCTTGGAGTTACTAGCATCAACTTGGCCAGAGCCTCTACTAATAACGGAGAGCATGCAAGATCATAAACAACACATAGGTAATAACTTGATAATTAACATAACATAGTATTCTCTATCCATCGGATCCCGACAAACACAACATATAGCATTACAGATAGATGATCTTGATCATGTTAGGCAGCTCACAAGATCCAATAATGAAGCACAATGAGGAGAAGACAACCATCTAGCTACTGCTATGGACCCATAGTCCAGGGGTGAACTACTCACTCATCACTCCGGAAGCGACCATGGCGGTGAAGAGTCCTCCGGGAGATGAATCCCCTCTCCGGCAGGGTGCCGGAGGAGATCTCCAGAATCCCCCGAGATGGGATTGGCGGCGGCGGCGTCTCAGTAAGGTTTTCCGTATCGTGGCTCTCGGTGCGGGGGTTTCGCGACGGAGGCTTTAAGTAGGCGGAAGGGCAAGTCAAGAGGCGGCGCGAGGGGCCCACACGACAGGGCCGCGCGGCCAGGAGGTGGGCCGCGCCGCCCTGGCGTTTCGCCGCCTCGTCGCCCCACTTCGTTACGTCTTCGGTCTTCTGGAAGCTTCGTGGCAAAATAGGACCCTGGGCGTTGATTTCGTCCAATTCCGAGAATATTTCGTTACTAGGATTTCTGAAACCAAAAACAGCAGAAAACTGGCTCTTCGGCATCTTGTTAATAGGTTAGTTCCTGAAAATGCACAAATATGACATAAAGTGTGCATAAAACATGTAGATATCATCAATAATGTGGCATGGAACATAAGAAATTATCGATACGTCGGAGACGTATCAACTGGTTCGGGCGTCGGACACCGTATTGGACCACGCCGGGCGGAAGTAGGCTTTGAAGCGCGCGACTGGGGCCGAAAAAATATCTGGCGCTCCCCAAAAACTTTTGGGGGACGCGACTAGAGATACTCTTAGACACATGCGCAACTAGGCTTACATCATCTCTAGCAGAGCCCTATTCTTCGGAACTGAAAAAACGAAGTTCAGTCTCCCGAAAAGCAAAATGCGAGCAGTTTAGGAGGTGGCGCAGAACAACACATTCAAATTTTGCCGGTAAACTGATCATCGCAAACAAATTTAAAAGTAAAATTCAAACACAGTAGTTGCATATTTCGATAGCCATGATCACAAAAGAGACTACATTTGAGGTGGTCGTTGGTGACCAGCTCCTAAACTTAACTAATTTCGCCCGGCGGCGACCTACTGTACGCGCGGCGGAGGACAACGCCGTCGGCGGCCTACTCCGAGTCGAGGTCAATGACATCCTGCTTCACGCGGCGGACGGCCGCCTCCTTCTGTGCCGCCTCGTAAGCGCGCACGGCACAGACGGCTTCCGCCTCCTCGCGGCGGAAGCGCGCGCGAGCCTCGGCCTTCGAGATGACGGAGACCTATTGGATCGTCGTCACCTTCTCCTCGTCGTTGAGGACGTAGTCCCCTGAATGGAGGACGGTGCGCACCGGCACCTCCTCCTCCTCCTCCCTACTGTTGTCGGCGAGTGGCGGCGCTAGCGCACGGCCGTACACGCCGGAGGAGGACCCCTCGCCGCTATTGACGTAGCGGGCGAGTTTCCCCGGCTGCGTCAGGCCCCAGTTGGTCCAGCGCCGCGCGCTGCGCTTCCGGGCGTCTTCCGAGCGGTTCCATTTCCGCCGCACGGCCACATAGTGGAAGACGGGGGGGCGCGGCGGCGAGTTGCTCCCGCCAATTCGCCCACCTCCCCTCCCGCCGCTGCCCGCACCAGCCATGCGGTCACGGTGGTGGTGGGGGAAGTGGAGAAGCGGCGGTGGCGGCTCCGCGATTGCTCGCTGGAAGTCCAAGCGCCTGCGTGGCGGAGAAAGTGGACGCGGCGACGGGAGTAGGGTTTTGGAACCCTACTCCCCTCCGCAGCATGTATTTATACAGGTCGACGCTCACGTTTCTCGGGCTCTCGAGAAAATTTTACTGGCCGGCCAACCGATTCGGGCTCCGTTCTGCGCCGGTTTCGGCCCGAACCCGTAAATTCGCCGGAAAAATTCAGTTTCGGCGGCGGCATTTACGGGTTCTGTTAGAGATGCTCTTCGCGATAGAAAAATTTCACTGTTCAAACAAGAGATGGAATCTTGAGAACTCAGTGTAAAAAGTGAGCTAATGCATAGATTTGTCAGCCAAGGACTTCTCTGTTTCTCGTGGCATCAATCTAGACTTTGCCAGTCTCGTGTGCACAGCTAGCACCCAGAGCTTTTGCGTACAGAAATGATAACCTTCTAATACGTTGATAATGTAGGAATATTGTAGGCAACCAGATTAACTAGCCGGCTATTGTAACCTTCCATTTTTATTAGGAGATCATGCAGGAAGAAAAGCAGCGATGCAGTGGAGAAAATCAATTTGGGCTCGAGATAATGTAGGCTTGAAAATGAAAGGGAAACATTCCTTCTGTTTCCGAAGAAAAAGAAAATGGAGGGCCAAATACGGAAAAGGAAGCGGCATTTGGAGGAAAAGAAACGGAAACGGCAAAATCATAAATGGAAACATAAAAGAAAACGAGAGAGCCCTTTCCGACGGAAAGGGAAACGGCAGAGGAAATTCCGGAAAAATAAATACGGAAAGTTTCCGAAAATATAACCTAGAGAGGTCCGTGTATTTAGTAGGCCTACATTTACACATGAAACTGGGCTTGGCCACATATCAAGTCCACTAATTACTCTAACCCTAATCATTTTGTATAATTACGTGTGCATGTAGCCGTTAAACTATGTGTGTTACTTTCTGTTGAATTGCCACTTGTCGAAGTTAAGTAATATATCTTGTCTTATTATTTTTTATTTATGTGTGTCTTTCAGTCTACAAATCAAGGTATTATACCGCATTGTGTTGTGGCAAATATTCGTTTTCGTAACGTATCCGCTACGTATCCGTTCTGTATTCATATCCGATGATTTCCGTTTTCATATTCATTTCCGGGGTTTCCGATTCCATTTTCGATTCCGGTAAGATAGAGGGAAACAAAAACGATAAAGCATATTTCCGTCCGTTTCTGTTTCATTTTCAACCCTAGGATAATGAAACTG
>NW_025900283.1:0-60013 GCF_022539505.1 Lolium rigidum
GGCCCCTATATAAGGTTTATGGCCGAACGGCCCGCTCCGACCGAGCACCCCCCCCACCGCCAGGCCAAAATCCACACCGCCTCGATCCCACCCGCTTCCACCCCGTCCTCCGCCGCCACCCCGCGCCCGCCACCCGCCTTCCCCCGTCTCCGCCCCGCCTCCCGCCTCCCGGCGCCGTCGCCGCGGCGACCGAGCTGCGCGGCGGCCAATCTCGCGCGAGCGGCCGAGCTCGCGCGGCGGCCGATCTCGCGCGGCGGCCGAGGCTCGCGCGGCGGCCGATCTCGCGCGGCGGCCGAGCTCGCGCGGCGGCCGATCTCGCGCGGCGACCGAGCTCGCGCGGAGCGGCCGAGGCTCGCGCGGCGGCCGATCTCGCGCGGCGACCGATCTCGCGCGGACGGCCGATCTCGCGCGGCGGCCGATCTCGCGCGGAGCGGCCGGAGCTCGCGCGGCGGCCGAGCTCGCGCGGAGCACACGGGATCTTTTTCTCCGGCGAGCCAACTTCTTCTCCGGCCGAATTCTTCTCTGGCGCGCCCCCCTCTTCTCCGGCGAGTCTCTTGAGGGATCCTTCTCTGCATCCTTCTCTGCAAATTCAAGAAACCCAAGCAAATGGATCCTCCAAAATCTAAGAAGATGCAGATTCGACGGAAAAGAGTTGTAGATGTCGTTCCTACAAGATCTTCACCTCGATTTGCTCACAAATCTACTTTGCTCTCAGATAAAATAAGGGAAACTTGCATATCTGCAGCAGTTACACCTTTGAAACGAAGTACATCTGAACAAAATGAGGTGAGACAATGTTGTACAGCTAGAAACTATAATCTTGAACTTCTCAGTGTACTTCTCTGTTTGTTTTTGTCGAATATTGAAATTGTACTTATTCTGTATGCTTATAGTACTTCTCTGCTTCTACTGCAACTCCAATACTTCTCTTTGAACTTAGTAATGCCTGTGTACTGTACTTCTCTGTTTTGCTAGTTGTACTTAGTAATCCCTATGACCTGCCCTTCCCTGTTTTGCTAGTTGAACTTAGCACTTGAGCTTAGTAAATCCTTTTGTCCTGTACTTCTCTGTTTCAGCACATGAACTTTAGTAAAAAATTGAACTTAGTAATCCCTATGACTGCACTTCTCTGTTTTGCTAGTTGTACTTAGTAATCCCTATGACCTGCACTTCCCTGTTTTGCTAGTTGTACTTAGTAATCCTTTTGACCTGTACTTAGCAAATTCAACTTAGCAAATTGAACTTAGTAATGCATGTATACTGTACTTCTCTGTTTCAGCACATGAACTTTAGTAAAAAATTGAACTTAGTAATGCCTGTGTACTGTACTTCTCTGTTTTGCTAGTTGTACTTAGTAATGCATGTGTACTGTACTTCTCTGTTTTGCTAGTTGTACTTAGTAATGCCTGTCTACTGTACTTCTCTGTTTTGCTAGTTGTACTTAGTAATGCCTGTCTACTGTACTTCTCTGTTTTGCTAGTTGTACTTAGTAATCCCTATGACATGAACTTCTCTGTTTTGCTAGTTGTACTTAGCAAATTGAACTTAGTAATCCCTATAACATGCACTTCTCTGTTTTTGCTAGTTGTACTTAGCAAATTGAACTTAGTAATCCCTATGACATGCACTTCTCTGTTTTCCCTAGTTGTACTTAGTAATCCTTTTGACCTGTACTTAGCAAATTCAACTTGGCAAATTGAACTTAGTAATGCCTGTGTACTGTACTTCTCTGTTTCAGCACATGAACTTTAGTAAAAAATTGAACTTAGTAATCCCTATGACCTGCACTTCTCTGTTTTGCTAGTTGAGCTTAGTAAATCCTTTTGTCCTGTACTTATCTGTTATACTAGTTGTACTTAGTAACCTACGAGTGTTGTATTTAGTTATATTGTACTTGCTAATGTTGGTTATATTGTACTTCTCTTTCTCCATAATAGTACTTCTCTTTTTTTCATGAACTAGTTATTTTATCCAAGTTATAATTGTGATATGTGTCTTGCCATTCCTAATTCGAATAAATCTACGATATTCTACTATCGCGAGGATGAATCAACGGCTAGACGAAAAAAAGAAGTGAGGTTGTGCTTGATCCAAAACCTCTACGGTGGGTTACTCACTGAAATTCCACGCAACTTCTTTGTCATCGGCTACTCACCTTTTACAAATGGATTGGACTCAGACATGTATAGTCCAGAAACAAATTGTGATACGAACAAAAGTGCTGAAGCAGAAACAACGTCACAATTTCCTTACAATCCAGGGCCTGTTGTGCCACCACATATCCTGGATATTGCACGTGTCCTATCAACTAGACGACCTGCTAGAAAGGTTGCTGAGGTTGGTGCTACACATCCTCCAGGATCAACATAATTCTAGTGCCTACAAAATGACTAGTAGGGACCAGAAGTACCTGAAACAGCAGCACCTTCATCCTCTGGATTTCCTCCTCAACGTGCACCTGTACATCCCTCATCCTCTGGATTTGCTCCTCCACGTGCACATGTATATCCCTCATCCTCTGGATTTCCTCCTCCACGTGCACATGTATATCCCTCATCCTCTGGATTTCCTCCTCCACGTGCACCTGTACATCCCTCATCCTCTAGATTTCCTCCTCCACGTGCACCTGTACGACCCTCGTCCTCTGGATTGCCTCCTCGTGACCCTGTACGACCCTCGTCATCTAGATTACCACGCCGTGACCCGTCAGATCCATTGTTACACAAATCATTGGTGACACCGCCTTGCCCAATACTCCACGAAGAAGAAGCGAGATACCCCGGTGGAGCAACGTCGCTACGGCCATGTGAGTACATTTGAAGAAATTTAGTTTCTAAACATCTTGCTTGTATCACACTTGTACTTGTTGCTACATTATACTTGTACTTTACGTTTTATGATACTTGTACTTATCATTGAAATGCCTATTGTACTATTGTTTTTTGTTTTTGCGGGATAATGATCTTCCAGTTATCTATTACCAAAGATTAAAATGGTATTCAAAGATTTCGAGGATGCCAAAATATTTTACAACGAGATATGCAAGGCATGCTGGTTTTGGAGTCGGAGCTGGACAGCACAATGGTGCCAATCGATACCTATCTTGCAACCGCCAAGGTCATTACGGAAACAGCTATTGCGAGCGACCGCCGAGCGTGATAAAACCACTAGTCGATGTGGTTGCCGTGCTTGGTATTAGAGTAAAGAAGAAGGAAGATGATACTTATGTAATTGAGAATATAAAATTCGAACACAACCACCATATGATTCAAAGCCTGACATGATGAATTTCCTACATTCTCATAAAAATTTCGACCCTTCTTTGCTTGGAATTTGTAAAGTTCCTGCACGGTTTGAGAATGTATCTCATCGGATAATTTTGTCGATCCTATATTCATCGGTGGGAGGCGCGCGGTACTTAACATTTCATGGGCGCGACTTGCTAAACAGGTAAAAGCAACACTCTACCCTTTTTGCTCTTTTCAACTTAGAAATGAAAAGTTGTTTGTGAACCTCAAATTCCCTTTATGATAACTCTACGTACTTAACGTGTGAAAAAACATTCATATTCTTGCATGTCTATCTTTCCATGTACTTTTGATTGTAGTATGGTTGTACTTCATGCTAAAAGCAATACTGTACTTTCAGTCCATATAATTGCGGGAAGGCAATAAATTCCCAAGAGGATATTAGGGATGACATTAATAAGCTACTGTCTTACTTTGGCGAGATGAAAGCTTGCAACAAAGAGTTTTTCTTCGATTTTCAGCTTGATGATGAAAACCGTATAAAGAATATATTTTGGGCTCACTGCAAGCTGTAGGGGATCATACGAGGATTTTGGGGATTGCATAACATTTGATACAACATACAAAACAAACGGACACGACATGCCCCTCGGAGTCTTTGTCGGAGTAAACCATCACTGCGAGTCCACTATTTTTGCTTGTGCTCTTGTCGGGGATGAAAGTGAAGACTCATTTTATTGGCTACATTCGAACGTTCTTAAGGTGCATGAATGGGAAGCAGCCCACAATAATTTTAACGAGCTATGTTTACGCACAATCTTTTGCATATTTTACGTGAGAACATATAGCATAGTAAATAATATTACATCGAACCGAAATTCAAATTTGCTGCTTCACTTATGTTCGATTTCTAGACACCTTCTTTTTATTTACGAGACCAATGCCCGTCCATGGCACAAGCAATCCCTCGTGTTTTCTTTAAAACACTTGCATAAACTATGCCGATGGCATATGATGAAAAATTCCACCTACACTTGTCGAGTACGTACAAGAAGTATTTGACCTTCAAGGCTGAGTTTACGGCAATCCTGAATTGGCCACTCATGCCTACGAGAATTTGAAAACGCTTGGCGAAATCTACTTGACAAATACAATGCGCACGATGATCCCATGATGTTGCGGCTACGGGAAATCGGGGAGGAGTGGATCTCGAGCCTATTTCAAGAACGTCTTACGCGCAAGAATGACATCTACTCGGCGCTCGAGAAAGCATGAATGCATCCCTAAAGCGTAGTACGTTAAATGAGAAGCTCGGTCACGAACCGTTTTGCGAGAACAAGTTACCAAACTAATATTCCAAAGGAGACGAGCGAGAAAATTTAAAGACATATGCAATACAGGTACTTAATCTAAAAAACATTTACTGCACATCTTGTGCTTCATGTTAGCATTCTTGTTATCTTTTCTTCATAAAAGATTAAAAAAAATGTGTTGTGTCCTCTTTTCAGTCAAAAACAAATAAGAGAACCCATTATGGATTTGAGCATCAATTCCAGCAACTTTATACGAAGGCTGTTTTCAAAGAGTTGCGAGGCTCTGTGAAGAAAAGCACACTCTTCCGCATAAAACCAAACCCGAGACTACCACGAACTTGATGAGTACAATTATACGGTGACCTATCACCAACCAACGACCAGACTTTTCTTGGTCAAACCATCGGTTCGAGTACTTGCGAGATCTGTTGGAGGCGAATACGGATGCGAGTGTACGCTATGGGAACACACGAGTACAAAAACATTATAAAAACACAAAAAGAACAAGAACTTGTACTTACGTTACCTAGTGACTTAAACTACTGTTTCACCCATACTTGCACTTCTTACCGTTTCTAATGGATTGAAACTTCATTTTATTACAACGGAGACATTACTGCCTACATGTTTTATGCTATTTGGACCACACGAGGGTTGATAGCATTCCACTCGAGTTACATACTAAGGAGGTACACTAATGGAGCGCGACATAGAGGAACTTTTGATAGGAGAGATTACAAGACACAAGCTTCGATGGAACCTCGTATACGTACCGACGAGAATGAAATACTACGGCTGGCTATGAAAGTTGTTAGGAAAGCAACATGCTCGGAAGAACAGCGGGCAAGAGCAAAAGTTGGTGCTGCGATCCATCGTATGACGAACTTGATGCAATGGGTTCGTCAACACCGAGATAATGATGAAGATGGTTCGGGCCGGTGCCCGAGATATTGATGAGTTTGAGCCTGAAGAAACTCACTTTTGGACGAGAAAACCAACGGAAATATCCGATTGTCCTAACCGGCAAGATGATCGGCTGACAACGATGGTAACGGTATGCCGCGAGAGGGTTATACTACCACCACCTAAGTCCAAAACTAAAGGAAGCGAGGAATAAAGAACACTGGTGGCTCTAAACCTCCGGGAGCTATGAAGAAAAAGGTGCGAGAAGGCTGTGAAGAGAGAAGGGAAGAACACTTGCGGTATATGCAAGGCTGAAGCGGGACACAACTCTAGATCTTGTCCAAAAGATCCTAGAGTAATGAAACAACTTGCTATAAGTAAAATAAAAGCTCAGAGAAGAAAAATGTGTTCGGGGTGTAAAAAATATGGAGCTGGCCACAACTCTCTTACTTGCCACTGTAAAAAATGGCTTGAACTCTGAAGGGAAAATCGAAGAAGAAAGTGCTAACAAGAACACAACCAAAAAAGAAGCAAAAGAAGAGGAAGAAGAAGAGGAAGAAGAAGAGGAAGAGGAACAAGATGAAGAAGAAGAGGATGACGAGGAGAGGAAGAAGAAGAAGAAGAAGAAGAAGAAGAAAGAGGAAGAAGAAGAAGAAGAAGAAGAAGAAGAAGAAGAAGAAGAAGAAGAAGAAGAAGAAGAAGAAGAAGAAGAAGAAGAAGAAGAAGAAGAAGAAGAAGAAGAAGAAGAAGAAGAAGAAGAAGAAGAAGAAGAAGAAGAAGATGACAAAGCGGAAGACAAGGATGAAGGAAATGAACCAACGCCACCAACACTAAGAAGGAGCACCAGAAATAAGTTAGCATAAAAAAAATAGAAAATAAATTACAATATTGTAATTAAGTTTACTTCCCATTCAGTAGTGATATGTAAGAATGGAAAAAATGATCTTGGTTTACTCCATTCAGTAATTTGTTTACTACTATCAAAAGTCTTTACATCAGCAACATCAGCAAAAACGAGTAAGAAAAACTAGGAAGTACGATATACATTGATATGAAGTACGAGGTTACTCAAATAGGAAGTTCGTAGTGTGTTAAAAATTACAAAAAAAATACAACAAAAATTAAGACCTGGGTAAAGCCCGAGACATCAAGTTCTAGCATGAGTTATATAAGAAATTACAAAGGCGACATCGAATGGCGGTACAACACGGAAAAATTTGATATACGAAGTACACTAATTTATCTTACGGGTAACAAAACAAAAAGGAAATTCATTGATGAACGACAAAAGGAAGTACAAAATAGTTGCAATAGGAAGTACAAGGTTGCACACAAAAGAAGTACAAGTCCCACCCCGGCAAAAAAGCGCACACATACGGCATGCTTACTAGGCCGAGAAAGCCTGGTGGGCAGTTAAGCGCTTTGTCGGTTAAGAAGTACATCCTCAAAAACAAAACAAAAGACCGGCAAAAAGAAAACATATCACACAAAAAAGATAGGAAGTACATAACTAAAGTACAAGTAAGTACAAGCTTAATTTAGACGAATAAAAAAAGAAAGAATTGTATATATATAACGAGATGGATCTGCATGAATACAAGTAAGTACAACAAGTTTACATTCTTGAAACTCCATTAAGAAGTTCATATCATATCTTTCGTTTTGTAGGGGATACGAGAGGAGGATTAAGAAAAAATAGAAGAGGACCAGGAAGTACAAGAGTATAAACAAAAGAAGTACAACTGGAAAAACACAAAAAGTACTAGCTTCGAATCTTCAACTACATAAAAAAAATACATATCGCAAATTATTATATGGGAAAATACAGAAGAAGTTCAAAACTAAAATCTGCAGGAAGTACAACACTTCACTAAGAACAAAAAACACAAAGGCTAATTGAAAAAAAGGAAGAACAAAGATATGTATTGTAAGAAGTACGGGATAACATCGAGTCAAACGGTACAAGCTTACTCGGTACCAAGTACATGATTGATTAGTATGAAGTACACTAATGTTCCAGTACAAAATGAAAAATACTGATGTTCCAATAGGTCAAACTATATTAAATTACAAATATGAATATCAAATTCAAATTATATACGAATATGAAAAATATGTTCCTATGCCATCTGGCTAAGCATCATAATAAGCTCTTCTCCTTGGGTAGACAACACAGAATGTGGAGAAAGGCATTGAATTTCCACTGGCAGATCATGTAGAGGAACCTTGTTGTTGACATGGA
Organism: Lolium rigidum; assembly: GCF_022539505.1. Taxonomy (NCBI): domain Eukaryota; kingdom Viridiplantae; phylum Streptophyta; class Magnoliopsida; order Poales; family Poaceae; genus Lolium; species Lolium rigidum. The sequence continues at coordinate 7,707 of NW_025900283.1, forward strand.
ACACAGTTGAGTACAAGTACTCTGCCTTCCAATCATCAACGCGAGGCTGCATAAAATAAACAGAAAAAGCAAGAATTATGAAAAAAGAAAAATACAGAAATATAAGAAAAAATTACTTCATCTATGAAGATAAAAACATACATCATCATCTGCAATGTCCAGAACGACTTGGTCACCGTCAAAAGAAGATGCAAACTTCAAACAGTAGTAGCCACCTTTGGTTGAAACCACTGTGGGGACGTGCACATAGTTCGGCTTCTTTGAAACATTGTTCCAATTGGGATGACCACTTTTGGCATAATGTTGTTTGCCATAAACTCCTTCCATGACTAAGGTCAACCTTCGAGACTGTTTTAACATTGAAATAAAAAAGGAATGACATTAAGCAAAGGGATATTTAACCTAAAAAAATGTCGGAAAATCAAGCGAGAAAATTATTAGAACATACAATCTCCTTGACATACTGCGGCATGGAACGAACTCGAGAAAGTTCTTTGTGGCTACTCCAATCAAACGAATCGAGAACATCAAAGGTTGCACGATACTTGTTCATGACATACAAGACATGATGCTTACATTGTGAACCGAGGCATCGTCTTACGGTAGGGCATGATGATACGATTATTAAAAAGTACATCAAAAAATAAAACTCAGCGAAGTGCGAGGCGGGTTAGGGCATCAAAGTTTTATATTGAATGTGTTACCAGATTTGCAGTCAAGAGATTCTCTGCTGGTTTCAAATAGTCTTGGAAACTCTGCACAGCCCTTACAACATCAAAGTTCTTGCTCACGAGTCATGCAGTCCATTTCTAGCAAATACTACACGAGAAAAAGATTATAGTTAAAAATGTTATGACTATTCAACAAATAACAACTAGCTTATAAATAGAAAGAAGAGAAACTATATTATTCACAGTAAGAAAGTAGGGAGACAATAGGACACGCGTTCCAGAAGCAAAGACATGATTACGGGTGGGATCCTCCTTCCAGCTGCAGATAATATAGCTCATCATTTCACCCTCTAACTCCCCAAGATCTCCAAAGGCCTTAGCCAATTCTTTGTCGGTAAATAATGATTCAATATCATCGCCAAACGTATCCTTCCCATGGACAAATCTACGGTAATTGACACTTGTATAGACACAAAAAACAAAAATCATTACGAGAGGGGAAAAACGAGGTCAAAAAAGAAAAGAAAAAGTTCAGGAAAAAACATGTGGTCGGAAGGATCATAAAAAGATATCATACCTTCCATATTTTTCGACTCCATGCTTGCTCGGCATGAAGTCCTTAAGCAACCTTGCATTTTTAAGCTGATTGAACTCACCGAGGCTTTAAAATCTCTACGGATCCACTCCACTTCTTGGGTCTTCTTGGAGCCCTCTTTGTAGTCGTGATATTAGCCGAGTCGGCCAGAAGGATCCTTTCTCTTCTTAACGGGAGTAAGTACCTTTCCGAGACCTAGTCTTTGGGGTAACAAAGTCATCATCGAGAGGATATAACTTCGGCATCCACAAGCTGTCTTTTCAATAACAGTAGCCTTCCCAAGAACATCGGCCAGCTTATTCTTCGAGAGAATCAAAGGATTTGTTGTCGGTTCTCTTCACGAGAATCATCATCTTGACTACGATGTTAACGACATCGGCTTCGAGGACAAAGATGCGAGTGCGGCTATCGAAAAAACAGAAATTCTCTTCATCAAGATCAAGAGATTGAGCTGCAAACAAGAAGTCGAGTTGTAAACTTTTTAAAAAATGTATACGAAACTTATTAAAAATTAACTTTGAATCCAAAAAAAACAAGAAAAAATAGGAAGTACGGGAAAAAGCTGTAAAACGAGAGAAGTACAAGAAGATTAAACAAGAAGTACAACGAGATATATATTAGAAGTACGAGAAGGTAAAAAGAGGAAGTAAATGCGAGGAAGCCTACATGAAAAAAGAAACGAACAGGTGAAGAACATGATATGCAAAAAAAAAAGTACTAACCTGGATGATACCCAAACAAACCCACCGAGATCCACTTCAAAAATTCCACACGTCGACCGGCTAAAGAGCATGGTTTTCTTTATGTTAGGAATGTCCTTGCATGTAAATTACGTAAGCGACCTACCATTCCAAGACCCAACGGTATGTAACATAAAGAAACCACGGTCCGACTGCGAGAAAAAACAAGATACATCATGACAAGAAAGGACATATAAATGATGTGCAAAAATTATAGATTAAAAAAATAACACATGTCTCACGCATTGTCTGCTTGCGGTGTACACAAGTACTTCTGTCTTCAAGTCATCAATAGTAAGTGGGTGAGAGGGTCTTGCATGTCTGGGAAGCATACGCCCAAAGCTGCTTTATATTCTTCGTCATCTTGTTGAACATGAACCATCCGGTAGGATCTTTGCATGTATACAAAGAATCAATATCTTGGAAAGATCTATCCCTCGGATTCGAGCGTAACCACGGCGTAATGTCCAACCGCATCTCTAGATTTTGGAGGATCAAAAGTTGGAAAAACAACACTGTAAAAATGGACAATTAATATATAAGAAAGGCATCGAGCGGTAAAATTTATATTATACAAAACAAATTTAAAAAGTTTACTCACAATATCATGCACTGTCCATACGCTCAAGTCCAGATTCGGTAAACCAAGACCTCACATTTTTGTCAAAGGATCCGTTCCATATCTTACGCTGAAATGTAAGTAACGGACTTCAAATACCGGGGGAAAAAAAGATAGGTAAGTAACAAAACTAAATCGTAAATGTACGCAACTTACACAAACCCAGAAAGGAACAATAAGCTTGCTTTGGTGCCCTTGTATTTCTCCCTCATCGGGTGAATGCCAATTTCAGCTACGGTACTTGATAGCATCCCACGCGGGTTAAATGATTACGAAACATCCTTAACAGTAGCTTCGCAAAATTTATTACGAAACATCACCTTATCCCTGAAAAATAATAATAAAATAATATTTAATTAAACATGTCAATATGAGAAAGAGTTGCCATAAGGATTGTTGCATAAAAAAAATAATATCAACTTACGCTACTTCATCACTGCTTTTTACTTTTGTAACAGAATAGAAAAACTTGTCAATACTTTCTCGAAGTTTTGCAGAATAATTGCGGTACTGAGAGGCTGCAGAAACAAAAGAAATTAAAACATCACGACCTTAAAAAAGAATAAACATAAAATGATATGATTCAAAGATTATAAAAAAAATACAGTTTGAAGTGCACAGACTAGAGAAGTACGGGACTACACGAGAAAGAAGTGCAGGTCCATGTGCAAAGAAGTACAAGCTGAAAAAAGTAGAACTAAGTGTACTCAACTACCTAAGTTGTGGGAAGTACAAACACAATTGCCGGGAAGTACGGGAGCAGAAAATTCATGACTATATATACTGCAAAGCTGCAATCCTTTTCGTGCAAAAGGATGTACATGTAAGGAAGTACAAGCAAGGTAAACGAGAAAAGTACATGTAACGTCAAGGTAAAAAACGAGAAAAGTGAAACGGGAAGTACAAGCAAATCTGCACACTTCTTTTCTATGTTTCCGAACACAAACTTAATAGACAAAGAAACTGAATTTTTTATTTTACAACCCAGGTCAGATAACAAGAACATACATAATCTAACGATATTTTGTTCAAGGTAGTTTACATTCCCAACATCCCCAACACTTGCAAAGCACACCACACAAAAAGCAACAAACAAAAGCAAATCAAACTACCAAAGCATGAACTTTACGAGGTCTTGCCTAAATCTTGAGATGTCGGAGCTGGCTCCTCAGTTTGTTCGACGGCATTGTCCTCCTGCCTAGAAGGCGCGGCGACAAATAAAGTGCTTGCTGGCACAAGTTGCGAAACCAAAGGTGAAGGCTCTCGGTCGGGAGCAACGGCATAAGGGGCGCGTCAACTTTATAAGTATGCGCTTCGGCATTAAGAGTAGCGGTGACAACATCACTCTTGGTAACTTCGAGGAATAACGGGAGCAATGGTAACATCGAGTCATAGCGAGGAGCATGGACGAGAACCGGTATTCGGTCCTTCACCGGTATGAGGACACTTAACACCATCGGGAGCTTCACTGCTCATCAAGAGTTTCGGCACCGTCCTTGCCGGACCGAGAGATCATCCATGGCATCCACAAAATTCTCCTTGTCATCATGACGTACATCCAGTAAAAGTATTCGCGGCCTCCAAATCATCACATGGAGGAGTATCGGCGACGAGCAAATCTTCATTGGTAGTAGCACTGCATAAAAATAAAATAGAAATAAAGTCATTACAAAAAAATTTGAAAAAAGAAAGCATAAGACAAAGATAAAAGAAAAGAAGTTCAGCTTTGCATCTAAAAAGAAGATCAAAATAAAAATACGAGAAAATCTCACATCTCCAAGAGATGAGCCGGAAGCTATCGGCGACGGTAGGAGTACGGGGACGCACGGCGGCACGGTCGGGCACGGGGGAAAACCGAGCTGCGGCGGCGACGGAAGAAGCGAGCTGCGGCGAGCTGCATCGGCATCATTCATGGCCTTCAAATATGCCTCGGCTTTTTCCTCATATGGTTTGCAACGAGCATCTGGGATGCCTTGAACGAGGCACAAACCACTGTCGCATGTGAACAATGCTAGTACGAAAGTGCACAATGTTTGCGGCCTCCAAATCAAGGGTATCCTTTGCTTGCAACTTCATTAAAACAAAGTTCGGGAGGCAAGAAGCCAGCGGTGTAGCTCGGTCGCTTGGCGGATGTAGGTATTTGAAGAGACAAATCATATGCTTTTGAAAGGAGAGCTTCAATATCCCCACAAACATTAACGAGTCAAAGACTCACGTGGAGCACATTGCCCATCCAGAGCGAGATCCACTTGCTACTACACGCCAAAAGGTCTAGAAGAGCTGAAAAGTTTGCAAGAGAAGAGCTACTCCTCTTCGAAGGAGTCAAACGCCCACCGGTCATTCTAGGTACATCATCAAAGAACACAATATCACCACGTGATTTCCACTTGCAAACGCACATGAAGATAAAACAATGTTAAAATCAAAAGTTGAATGAAACAAAAATAAAAAAAAACAAGAATAAAAGAAGAAAGTGGACTCACAGGTAACTTGCCATAAATCCACGAAGAAGGCTTCCGGTCACCTTCCTTAATACAGTCAAGATCAGAAAGCTTCAAAAGATTCGTTGGATTCATGAAAAGTGCACGAGGTGTGCGTTTATCCCTAGGATTTAGCTTCCTGTGGTCAATGCAGTCAAGATACATGAGAAGAGGAGCAATGGCACGGCCCGGGAATAGCAGCCCAATCTGATTTTGATGCTGCCGAGTTCAAAACGGCTTTCCTAAGCTCATCAACTACAAGCTGGCACAAGTTAAAATCCTTAAGCTTGAGGATATCAAAATCTTCAACCATTGCGGCTTCCCTTGAAACACGAGTAGTATAGCCAGGGCAGATAAATTTGTTATAAAGAACAAGACCGAAAACCTTCAAAGCCAAAGCATCATTGGCTGGGTCTTTCACAAGATTTGCAAGTAACCTCCTAAGATTCTTCGTCTCAATTTGCTTATTCCTGGCATAACCTAACTCAGCCTTTAACCTCATCAAAGCATCATCATGTATACTATCTGAAGGCCTAGGAGGTGAATTCTCACCAAAAGAAAGCGCAAACAACTTGTGAATTGCATCAACATTGATCTGAATAATCTTGGTACCATCTCCAAGATCCAAATTCATCGTGACAGGATCGATATGGTACATCAGAAAGGACATAAGACGTCGATTGATGTTTGTTCTTATCTTGAAATCCCCAATATGACCCAATCCGGCTTCACGAACCAACGGCTTGTGTCTTTCCTCAAGCAAACCAAAGCAGAGAGTTAATTCCTTCAAAGAGCACACAGCAACGGTATTAAACCGCTCATTTTCATCATGAACCACGGCGAGAGGTTCTTCTGCCCTCTCCTCCTCTTAACAACCTTATACAAAATTTAAAAGAACATTACATGCATGAGATAGAATCACAAACGAGATAATTACAAAACGGTACACTAATAAAAAAAGAAGTACAAGAGAAGGAACACTTGAAGTACAAGTTATTCAAATGAGGAAGTACTAGCACCAAGAAAAAGAGAGACCATACATATAAACAACTAGAGGAGGCATATAATAAATATGAAAAAAGAAAGGGAAGTACAAGAGAAGGAACACATGAAGTACAAGTTATTCAAATGAGGAAGTACTAGCACAAAAAAAAAAGACCATACATATAAACAACTAGAGGAGGCATATAATAAATATGAAAAGAAAGGGAAGTACAAGAGAAGGAACACATGAAGTACAAGTTATTCAAATGAGGAAGTACTAGCACAAAAAAAAAAGACCATACATATAAACAACTAGAGGAGGCATATAATAAATATGAAAAGAAAGGGAAGTACAAGAGAAGGAACACATGAAGTACAAGTTATTCAAATGAGGGAGTACTAGCACCAAGAAAAAGAAAGACCATACATATAAACAACTAGAGGAGGCATATAATAATATATGAAAAAAACAGGAGGTAACCTTAGGAATGTCATCATCGAAGCACGATGATCCTCGAGCACAAAATCTTCATCTTCTTTAAAACAAACAGTTTTCTTTCTCTTAGGAGCAGATTTTTTCACCGTCTTAGGATTCACCTTCGGCTTATCAACAACACTCTTACCACCGGTAGCATCGACGGGCTTTTCCTTCTTAAAAGCAGAAACCTACGGATACAAAATTATCAAGTAATTAGAAAAGATACGAGAGATATCAGGTAAGTTGATAAAAACTAAAATGAAGTGAGATGAGCACTGCTTCCACCTTAGATTTAGCTTGCTTCCCCTTAGCAATAACACCAAGAGGGCTAGCTTTCGCATATTTAGAATACGTGGGCTTTGCCGTGTGCTACCATCAACACTAGACACGAGCGGAGACACGAGGACTCTGCGGGGGTACCGGCTATACCGGCATCGGCCATCCTCTTCTTTCGGACAACACCCCTTTTCTGTGCGTGGTAACGGGACTGCTAGGAACAACAAGGGACAAATTAATATCGAGACGCGAAGCGGACTCGGGATCAACATGAGCCGCCACATCGGCATACGCATCGGACGCAGGAGCGGCATCCGCATTATCATCATGGGACGCCGCATCGGCATACGCATCGGACGCGAAGCGAGACTCGGGATCAACATGAGCCGCCACATCGGCATCCGCATCGAGACGCGGGAGCCGGACTCGGGATCAACATGAGCCACCACACTATCATCAATAGTCGCATCGCTATCATAAGGAGGAGCCTCGCTATCATCATGAGCCACCTTGCTCCTCAGATTCCGTACGACTTGCTTCGGGAACAACGAGAATATACTACTGCGTCATTAGCCGCCTTGCTCCTCCGTTCCCTACGATGGTAAGCTATGGGACCAACATTAGATGCTCCTGCATCATGAATCGCCTTGCTCTTTCGTTCCCTAGCACGCACAATTTTACGTGCAACCCTTTCTTCCTCGGCGGCAAGCTGGGCTGGAACATCTTCTATACGAGTAGCGGCTCGGTGCCGTCAACATCTGAGTAGGAGTTAACGACAACTCCAAAGAACCTATATCACCTTCACCTTGCTCGAGAACCATCATGAGCGGACATTCGATCTCCATCTCCATAAGTCTCTTCTACGAAGCAAGTACATCGGTGATATCCTTGTCGGTAGTTTCGGTTTGCAAATCTGCATCTGCATTAAAGAAAAGAAACAAATTAATTACAACAGCAATGAAAAAAATATATTTAATTTCCTAAAATGGTAAAATAAAAGGTAAGGAAGTCCAACAATACATATCGGATAAGTGCAATGCAATTAAGCTGCATTATTTGTAACTAAAAACAAAGGAAGTACAAGCTGCTACAAATAGAATACACGGTCTTATTTCTCTTAAAAGCATATATTTTAGTTGTCTTATGATTCACATAACAAAAGAGAACAAGCATGACAATACAAAAATCACAAAAAAACAAGACAATGAGCACACAAACGGGGATCATATTAAAAATGATTACCGAGATGTAGAAGAGCTTTTCTTAACCTCATCCTCACTCCAAATCCTCACGGTAACATCGGGGAAAACGATAGGAATACAGGCAACGAGACTTAGTTTGGCATCGGCGGCAAACAATTTCGCTTTCTTAATAAGCTGTAACTTCACCTAAAAAAAGAAATGGGTTCGAGACATAGTAAAATGAACAATATAAGATGATAAGTAGAATAGAAACAATCAAAACAAGAAAAATGCAAAAACAAAACTAGGAGAGAGCGAGTACTAAAAATAAAGAACTACAAATAAGAACATCCACATGAATGTGGAAAAGAAGTACATGTACTAACATCAGATAAGTACATGTACATGTAGAAACAAAAACAGAAATAATTAGGAGAATTTCCATTGTCAAAATAACAAGGGAAGTACAAGCTGGTACAAAAAAAAAGTAAAAATAAAGCTACGAGTATATGCAACTAAACAAGGGAAGTACAAGCTGGTACATATAAATAAGTACATGTAACAACGGCACATGACCGAATATACAGGTAGAAAACAAAACCAAAACCAATTAGAATAATTTACAGTTGTCGAGATAACACACATCCATGAGTAAAAAAATAAGCTGTAGTATATGAAACTAAACAAGGGAAGTACAACTTGTACCAACAAGTAAGTACATATATGAATACCGAGATAAGTATATTTATATGGAGAATGAGCTGCACAAACAACGCAAGAATTAACATTGTATAAACTAATTCGAGATCTAAAGGGAAGCACAATTTCGCCGCAATTAAGTACCACAAAAACAAAACGAAACATAAAATTACCTTGGGTTTCACGAGGCGGTGGGGATTTCGGGGCAGGATCCATGACTAAAAAAAATAAAATCGACCTCTCCCGGTCAACGCGGAGATCGGAAGCACATGAACACGAACCACTGCAACCAACCACACATCAAAAAGCAAAAATCAAAACGAATTAGTCCGAGGAGAATGCGACGAGACAAACAAGAAGACACTGCTGCGCGATACAAAAGGAAAGAACAAACAAGATCTACAAAAGCGAGGAAACCCTAAGCTATGAACAGTAACCCCTAATCCGGAACCCAACCTCACGAGAGCATTCGCGGGAGAAAATTTGAGGGGCCGGAGAAGGATAGACGGAATAGAAGTACCGCGCGAGATAGGGAGGGGCGCGGAGAAGTTGCTCGTACCGGAAGAAAGCGGCGGCTCCGTCGCCGCAACCGCGCGACGGTTCCTCTGCGACGAGAGACGAGGAAAGCGAAGAGAGAGTGGGGAAGGTGGAGTTACGCCGTGCGGACGGTGCGGAACGGCTGCACAACTTGCGGTTATGATGCAAGAGACGCATACGGACGCCACAGGGCCACAATTAAATGGGCCGAAAAATACCAATTCATAACAAATCGGGCCCGGAAAAGCCCGGCTGGGCCGTTACACGGCATGTCAAACAAATAAGTACAGCCTCAAAAACAAAAAACAAAGGGCAGCGTAAAGGAAATACAAAGCATAAACGATAAGGAAGTACAGGATACAAGTACAAGTAAGTACAACTTTAATTTACAAGAATACAATTAATAAAAAATATATCATAGATGACTACTGCGGCAAATAGAAGTACGAGGCTTGAAAAAAAAGTACAAAAACTCATAATATTAAATTATAAAAAGAAATACATCAAATAGAATATCCCATGTAGGATAAAGTGAAGAAGCAGCAAGTACTGAATAAAAACTAATAGAAGTACAAGCTCACAACAAAAAGAAAAGTACAAACTATGAATCTTGAATTCCAATAACAAAATTACAAAAGGGAAGTACGAGAGTATAGGCATAAGTAGTACAGAAGTAAGGGCTACGAAGTACAACTTATATATCTTGATCTGTAGTAACAAAATATATAATTGATTTTATTCAGTACTACTTATGTATGGGGGGGGGGAACCCCCCCCCTCCCCCACCAGGAAGTACAAGAGTAGAGGAACAAAAGAAGTACATAAGTAAGAGCTACAAAAGTACACCCTATAAAATCTTGATCTGCAGTAACAAAGATATATATCAGATTTTATGTATGGGGGGGAACCCCCCCCAACCCCCCACCCTCTCACAAGGAAGTACTAGAATAGAGGCACAACAAGTACATAAGTAAGAGCTACAAAAGTACACCCTATAAAATCTTGATGCTACGGTAACAAAGATATATATCAGATTTTATGTATGGGGAGGGGGAACCCCCCCAACCCCCACCCTCTCACAAGGAAGTACTAGAATAGAGGCACAACAAGTACATAAGTAAGAGCTACAAAAGTACACCCTATAAAATCTTGATCTGCGATAACAAAGATATATATCAGATTTTATGTATGGGGGGGAACCCCCCAACCCCCCCCCCACCCTCTCACAAGGAAGTACTAGAATAGAGGCACAACAAGTACATAAGTAAGAGATACGAACTACGAAGTACAAACATATGAATCTTGATCTTCAACAACAATCAAGATGAACAACCGGAAATACGAGTTATTGATGGACGGGAAGTACCGCGAGTATAAAGAAAAGAAGTACAAGGCTGTAAATTCTTGAGTTCCATAAGAATAATAAACATTTAGTTGCGTGAAAAATGACAACAAACTTGATATCTTGTAACGAAAAATAAAAAAGTACATGTTTGTTCACAAATAAAAAAATGAAATTTATTAAGGATAAACTCGAATACCGGATTACATTATATATTTCGGATAAATTCGTAAGGAAAACTAATCAAACTACTTTAAGGTATTCACCAATCCCTGCCACGTTTCTTCTCGGAACGTTTGTAAAGAGAAAAAAATCCTCTCTCGAAAACATCCAAACGCTTATACACCTCGTAGGTCACATATGCATCCCTCGCGGCATATAAAATATGTTCGGGTGGGAGAGGAGGCGCATTAGCCCACATGCTATGCTCCGTCGTACCAAATCCATCTTTCATCTTCATGTAAAATGGATCTATAATGGCTACGACAACATCTTTCGGACCTTGAGTCCTCTTCTTGTTGTCCGGGTCTCTCCAAATCATCTGGATGTCCTTGATATTATGGATATAAAATTGAGAACGACCAAGAACATTACGATCTTCGGCGGTGCGGAATCCAGCGAATGTGTACCGGTACCCATATAGGAAATTATACAACTTCTCACTCCTTTCATCAGCATGGCAAACGTGGTACACCAAAACTTCAGTGCCCACACAAAGTTGGATGACGGCCTTCTTCGGATTAATGCTGGATCCTCTAAGCCTGTCATACTCAACATCTATCCCCACAAACTTCCTTTCAGAAGCATCAAGGGTAGATTCAATTGAAGTAAGCCATGCCTCTACTCTGGATGCCGTGTTGGTGTACAACACATTCATCTCGGTTGTGCCATGGCAAGGGAGTTTGTATTCGTGGGAGAAGGGGTTTTGGCCATTGGGAGACGATAGAAAAAGAAGAAAGATCTGATCAAGTTTATGGCTGCGCTCAATGAGAAAGGAACACTTATATAGGCGTGAACAGAAATAGAGAAAAACGTGCATAGAAGATAAACATTATACGATAGAAGTATAGCTAGACCGCCGAGAAGTACGGGCGCGGATACGAAGAAGATCACTATACAAACAACCAGCAAAAGTTATCCATCCGCACGAGCTAACAAATAAAAACACACAAAAAAGCAATGGATAAGATACACCTTATATAGAAAAACATGTAAATCGCAACGGAAAACAAAGAAATAACAAACTACATAGAGCAGAAGTACAACCTCGCTACACTCGAAAAGTTCGGTTTGCAACATAGATGATCGGTCGATTTGACGAACAAGTCGGAAAAAAAATCGAAACAAACAAACTATATATGAGTATATCTGGAATTAATAACGATATAACAACTACTATAACTTTATCAAAACAATAATTCACGAAAAAAATGATGAACTCATACCCACCCGCATGTTCAGACGGCAAACGGAACGCAAACCTGCCAACGGATTCGATCGCGAATTCCGGATCGACTTTTAGTAACTCAATGAGCATTATAGTATGAATTTGACGGCTAGAAACAAATCAATTTAACGAAACACAAACAAAAAAGCGAAAACGACTAGAAATCGATGAACTGACAACGGCGGAACTGCTCTCCACGGGCAACTACCGAATCAGCGATTCTAGCAAAATTACAACCAGATTAAACATTTGATTCACTAATATATGCATACTGGTGCGAATGGAACTCGAATTCCATGTTAAAAACGACGATCCAGACGCCAATTTGGATTCGCGGAATAAGTACGCAACGGACATGCCGGCGGATCAATTCAAATTCAAAAACTTGTTAAATCTTGTAAAAGTTGTAATGCGTGCGTGCGGATTGGTGTATACTAGCTAGAAAATATAATTACGACACTAGAAAACAACAAACGGATCGATTTCGGGACAGAAACATCGATTCCATGAAGAACACATAGAAGTACGAACGCACGCTGCAAAAAAGTTCCGAGGCAGTACAAGCTCGTGTCCAGAGAAGTACGAATCGGTGCTCAGAATATTATTCTGCAACTGGTTGCAGAATAGTGCAGGTATATATATATATATATAGGGATTTCTATTTTCGTGCCCTCGGGTCCTTAGTTGTGCTCAGTTTTCCCCAGCTCCTTAGTTTTTCCTCAGTTTTACCCAAGCGTTTGTCTGAAACCATCACACGTGATGTAACGGCCGGTTGCCCAGGACGGTTGACCGTTATCTTCGACTAGTGGGGCCACGTAGAGCCCGCAAAGACACGTCGGACCATCCATCTTTGTTTGACCGTAAGCATCGTTTGTATCCCACGACCAAAACGCGAGCGAGTGGGGCTTCGGTATATCAAATGACAAGTACGGCCATGACGGCGATACAAGGGGCAATACACGGGTAGGATTAGATTTTTTAAACGGAGCTCTACAGCGATGGCACGGAGGAGGTGGCATGCGGGGTGCCGAGATGAGATCGACGTCCACAAAGAACTGCATGAGGCGAGACCAGACGCATTAGATAGATATGAACTAGACGCGTTTAACCATGCAAAGAAGAGAAGAAATGGTCGACGACATCGACGACCACCTCAAAACTTTGACCGACCGTGTCGGACACGAACGCGAGCAATGTAGAGAAAACTAGTGTCTCTCCTTTCACGGCGTGTATAGGTGGGTGCTAGGAGAGTGTGGTGGCGAAGGGAAAGACCTCGCGGCGGTACGTGGCGTCCGAGCATAGCGGGTCGGCGTGGCCGTGCCCACGGCGGCGTGCATGCATGATCGGCATTGGCATCGAGCATGTACGTTCGGCATTGGCCTCGGCGGTATCTACGGTGTGTCGGTGATCGAATGAGGGGACGGGATTGAGGGTGCATCCCGACGTTGACCTAGCGGTGGCGGCGAGCATAGCCGTTCGACCATGCCGATATCGGCATCGGCATCGTTTGGAGGGCTGTGGTGCTCGAATCAAGTTGGGATTTGTTTCTTGTAGGCCAAAATGAATTTGAAACAAGTTTCATGTTGAAGGTTAGGTAACGAAAGTTTGTAACTATCCCAAAATTATACTAGCGCCATGGTGAGGTTCTTTTTGATAGAGCTATACGGTTGGGCAAACTTTTTGACACTTTTTAGATAGGGTTCCTTGTTGTTACACGTATGGCATCATGTATGGAAAATTTGGGGTCATTTGGAGATGTTCTAAAAAATCACTTTGCTTAAGCGCATGCCGTTTCGTCTCGCTGAAACCAGCTTTTCTAACAAGGTGATTTTTCTACCTTCTCTAAATAACCTCAAATTTCATACAGCTGATCTTCTATACATAGATAGATAGATTGTTTCGTTTTTACATTTTTCGAACTTTTTATTTCCCTTTACAATACCCAATTGATTTTCGGGTCAAAACCTCGAAAAACAGCATCATGTATGGCATCATTTTCACCCTAAATTTTCTGAAACTTTCCCTTTTAGATATTCCTTGTTGTTATAGGTATGCCATCATGTATGCCAAACTTGGTTAGGTCTCACTGAAACCAGCTTTTGTAACAAATTAGGTTTTTTCTGCGTGAAAAGTAATGGCTACAACAAATTGTTGATGGTTTATCATTTTTTGCGTGAAAAGTAATGGCTACAACAAATTGTTGATGGTTTATCATTTTTTGCGTGAAAAGTAATGGCTACAACAAATTGTTGATGGTTTATCATTTTTGTGTGAAAAGTAATGGCAACAACAAATCGGTGATGGTTTGTCATATTTTTGCGTGAAAAGTAATGGCAACAACAAATTGTTGATGGTTTATCATTTTTTGCGTAAAAGTAATGGCTACAACAAATTGTTGATGGTTTATCATTTTTTGCGTGAAAAGTAATGGCAACAACAAATCGGTGATGGTTTATCATTTTTTTGCGTGAAAAGTAATGGCTACAACAAATTGTTGATGGTTTATCATTTTTTGCGTGAAAAGTAATGGCAACAACAAATCGGTGATGGTTTATCATTTTTTTTGCGTGAAAAGTAATGGTAACAACAAATCGGTGATGGTTTATCATTTTTTGCGTGAAAAATAACGCCTAAAACAGTTTATAATTTTTAGCGCGTGAAAAATAATACGAAAACCGCCCTTCGACAAGCTAATTAACCGCCAGCGAGAGAGAGAGGGGTTATCCTGCCCGTTCCCTATATCATACGATCAACGGTCGGTGGGCACGATCCGCGTGACATGGGCTAGACCAATCAGAGCGATGATGCACGTCTGCGAGAATTTGTGAAGAGAGAGGGCAAAAATGAGTACTATCAAGAAACCAAGGGCACCTGAGTAGTAAATAGACTAAGGGATTCAAATATGAGATTTAAAAAATGGAAAATGCGTGTTTTGTACAATGAAACCCATCTTGGCCTACCTCAAACTATTTGCAATACCAATATACATCGAGTGTGAGAATTGTGGCCTCATTTAGACAAAGTATGATTTGGGGAAAGTCTGTTTTGGGAAGGGCTTATTGTGGAAAACCATGCACCTTCATAGCTACTAGGTGATTTGAGAAGTGGCAATTTGTGGTAAAACTTGATTTATCTATGATTTATGCATTACTTTTCACGCGGCTAAAATGATAAAGCCATCAAAACTCTGTTGTTGGCATTACTTTTCACGCACAAAAATATGATAAGCCATCACCGATTTGTTGTAGCCATTACTTTTCACGCAAAAAATGATAAACCATCAACAATTTGTTGTAGCCATTACTTTTCACGCAAAAAATGATAAACCATCACCGATTTGTTGTTGTCATTACTTTTCACGCAAAAAAATGATAAACCATCAACAATTTGTTGTAGCCATTACTTTTCACGCAGAAAAAACCTAATTTGTTACAAAAGCTGGTTTCAGTGAGACCTAACCAAGTTTGGCATACATGATGGCATACCTATAACAACAAGGAATATCTAAAAGGGAAAGTTTCAGAAAATTTAGGGTGAAAATGATGCCATACATGATGCTGTTTTTCGAGGTTTTGACCTGAAAATCAATTGGGTATTGTAAAGGGAAATAAAAAGTTCGAAAAATGTAAAAACGAAACAATCTATCTATCTATGTATAGAAGATTAGCTGTATGAAATTTGAGGTTATTTAGAGAAGGTAGAAAAAATCACCTTGTTAGAAAAGCTGGTTTCAACGAGACGAAACGAGCATGCGCTTAAGCAAAGTGATTTTTTCGAACATCTCCAAATGACCCCAAATTTTCCATACATGATGACATACGTGTAACAACAAGGAACCCTATCTAAAAAGTGTCAAAAAAGTTTGCCCAACCGTATAGCTCTATCAAAAAGAACCTCACCATGGCGCTAGTATAATTTTGGGATAGTTACAAACTTTCGTTACCTAACCTTCAACATGAAACTTGTTTCAAATTCATTTTGGCCTACAAGAAACAAATCCCAACTTGATTCGAGCACCACAGCCTCCAAACGATGCCGATGCCGATATCGGCATGGTCAGAACGGCTATGCTCGCCGCCACTGCTAGGTCAACGTCGGGATGCACCCTCAATCCCGTCCCCTCATTCGATCACTGACACACCAGAGATACCGCCGAGGCCAATGCCGAACGTACATGCTGATGCCAATGCCGATCATGCATGCACGCCGCTGTGGGCACGGCCACGCCGACCCGCTATGCTCGGACGCCACGGACCGCCGCGAGGTCTTTCCCTTCGCCACCACACTCTCCTAGCACCCACCTATACACGCCGAAAGGAGAGACACTAGTTTTCTCTACATTGCTCGCGTTCGTGTCCGACACGGTCAGTCAAAGTTTTGAGGTGGTCGTCGATGTCGTCGACCATTTCTTCTCTTCTTTGCATGGTTAAACGCGTCTAGTTCATATCTATCTAATGCGTCTGGTCTCGCCTCATGCAGTTCTTTGTGGACGTCGATCTCATCTCGGCACCCCGCATGCCACCTCCTCCGTGCAATCGCTGTAGAGCTCCGTTTAAAAATCTAATCCTACCCGTGTATTGCCCCTTGTATCAGCGTCATGGCCCCACTTGTCATTTGATATACCGAAGCCCCACTCGTTCGCGTTTTGGTCAGGGATACAGCGATGCTTACGGTCAAACAAAGATGGATGGTCTGACGTGTCTTTGCAGGCTCTACGTGGCCCCACTAGTCAGAAGATAACGGTCAACCGTCGGGCAACCGGCCGTTACATCACGTGTGATGGTTTCAGACAAACGCTTGGGTAAAACTGAGGAAAAACTAAGGAGCTGGGGAAAACTGAGCACAACTAAGAACCCGAGGGCACGAAAATAGAAATCCCAAGATGATATATCTAATTTAATCCTGTAATCCGAGACAGTGTAGACAATGAATTTTAGAGAGCATGAACAGAGATATCATCATCTAGCTCTTTGTGATAAGCTGAACTGCTGGTCCATATATGAAGCATCTTGGCAACAATTGATGCATATATTGACTCTCAACCAGGAGTACCAGATTTTTGCCTCAGGATGCAAACTACAAAGCACAATTCTTGCTAATCATATTAGATTATTAATTACCATTCTAATGGTATATCAGCAAGTAAAGAAATGATACAATCTGTAGCAAAGCCCTTTTATTGTAAATATGTTTCATGGGACAGGTGATTTTGTACTGAACATGTGTTCACATCATTAGACTAAGTTATTACGGTACCATTAGTATATAAAATTACTATCGCAGTTCGCCGTCCTAGTTCGCAGTCCAATTCTACAATGAAATAAACACAATTATAATTCATGTTATTTTTCAGAGCTTTGACACATGGAAGCTGACGGAAAGTTATTAGCAATACGCATGCATCCATCTTTTTAGCAATATTATACAACATGATTAATTAAAAGTGAAGATAATAGCTAAAAACACTGAACATGAAGAACGAAGTTGGAAGTTCAAGCAGGGAATGGCATTGCACAACTCCAGTAGATAAAACCTGTCAGATAATACAGGGACTCATGAAGCCATAGTCTCATTTACTTGCATCGAACTGCAGTTTCTTATTTCAGCTTAGAAGACATTCACCACCTATTATATGTTCATATCCTCCCTGTCAGATTTAGAGTACAAAAGGAGGTGCATGTGAAACTCTGAAAAAAATGAGGCGACAATACATTGGTTTGCTCTCAAGTAAACAATACGAAGAAATAGAGAAAAAGAACCATTGCCGAGTGGTTTTGGTTTGCTCTCAAGTAAACAATACGAAGAAATAGAGAAAAAGAACCATTGTCAAGTGGTTTAGATGTTTCCATTATTTCTATAAGGATGTCTTCTGCACCTGATGAACTAAAGACACATTTATAATGTCACCCTTCATGCACCAATTTGCAAGCATGTAAATATGCTAATAAGTAAATTTAAGCAATGACATAAAACTTATTGGTATTAGAGTTGTATCCTAATACGTATACGTATGGTGTAGTACACCAACGTATACGTATCTTCTCTGTACACCACGTGAGGGGTTTTTCCTCACATATATAAACACGTAACCGTCGGTCTGAAACGACACGACGTTCCACCCACGATTCACAACTTCAACATGGTATCGAGCCTCCTCTCTCTTCCGCTCGTCTAGCCTGCCGCCGCCGCCGGTCCTTCCACGGCCGCCGCCGCCGGTTCCCCACGATCATGCCCTCCAAACTACACCAAAACGACGGTCTCTTCCTCCTAGATCAATTCCCTCCCTCGTTTTTCTGTTTTCCATACAATTCTAGACAACCCTATTCACGACCAGGAAGCCAGGACCTCTGCTGTCTCGATCGCCAGATCGCCAGATCGTCCGATCGCTATTTTTTTTTTCTTCCCGTCGCTCGCTGCTGTTTCGATCTGCCCATGGCTTCCTCCTCAACACCGTCCGGGCTGGCTCCTATTGGTGCACCTCCCGCCATGAAGCTCACTCGAGAGAATTTTCTGTTCTGGCAAGCTCAGGTCCTGCCCACACTGCGTGGTGCCCGTGTCATGGCTCTCCTTGAGGGAACCGACCCTGCCCCGCCTGAGAATCTGGAGGTTGAAGATGAAAACAAGAAGAAGGTGTCTGTCCCTAACCCGGCCTATGATACCTGGATTTCTAAGGACCAACAGGTGGTCAGCTTTCTGGTGAACTCCCTCTCCGAGGATGTGCTGCCTCAGATCTTTGGCCTTCATCATGCTGTCGATGTGTGGCGTGCGCTGCATGCCATGTACTCCACGCAGTCCAAGTCTCGGGTCTCCACTCTTCGCGGTGCTCTCACCAACACCAAGAAGATGGATATGACAGCTCAACAGTACATCACCAAGATGAAAGGATATGCCTCTGAACTTGTTGCCGCCGGAAAGACAGTTGATGATGATGAACTCAAGGATTATATTCTGAATGGTCTTGATGGGTCGTTCAACAATCTGGTTGCCGCCATCAACGCTGTCCCATCTACGTCCCTCAATGACATGTGTTCTCAGTTGCTCTCCTGTGAAAATCGCGATGCTATGCTACAATCCACGGGCCAAGGTTCTGGTGGTTTTACATCCTCCATCAATGCTGCTTCTCGCCGCCCTCCTAACTATGGGGTCTCGCCTCCCCGCCCACAACAATCCCCGCCATCATACCCACAACCTACCTATCAGCCCCCATATTCCCCTCCCACACCTGCCTATCACCCACCATATATGACACCTACAACATACGTACCACCTCCGGCCTACCAACAACCCTACATGCCTCCACAATATCAGCAGCCTACTCCATATCCCTCATACCAGCCGCCATTCATGCCTCCTAGCCCGTATCCGCAGCCTTACATTCTACCACCTATGCGCCAACCTACTCCCTATCAGCGTCCTCCACCTCCCCCTCCAGTCCGTGGTCCACCTAGGCAGGAACAGCAGCGCCGACCTAAGGGAGGGCGCGGCAAAAAGAGTGACCGTGTAGCTACGCCTTGGCAGGAGGGTGTTATGTGTCAGATATGTAAGAAGGAAGGACATTCAGCTGGTGACTGTTGGTGGCGCTATGGTGATGATGACGATGAGGACACTCCACCTGGCCCTTCTAAAGGTGCCTATGGTGTAGACACAAATTGGTACATTGATACTGGCGCCACAAATCATGTCACCGGGCAACTCAACAAATTACAAATCCATGAGACTTATCAGGGGCGTGATCAAGTTCATAATGCTAGTGGACAAGGTATGAATATTGCACATATTGGTCATTCTATTTTGCACACCCCTGATAGTTCTTTACAACTTCGTAACATTCTACATGTTCCTGATGCTTCTATGAGTTTACTTTCTGCTCATAAAATTGCTCTTGACAACAATGCCTTTATGGAGATTCACCCATTCTTTTTCTTGATTAAGGATCAGGCAACGAAGCAAATCGTGTTTAAAGGTCCGTGTCATGGTGGCTTATATCCTCTTGTTCCAGTTTCTTCGGTGTCTTCCAAGCATGCTCTTGTCACCGTCAAGCCTTCATCCTCTACGTGGCATTGTCGTCTAGGCCATCCATCATCCTTTATAGTTCAGCAGATTCTTAGGAAGAATAATCTTTCCCATTCGCCAGAAATAAATCCATACATATGTGATCCTTGTCAACAGGCCAAAAGTCATCAGCTACCATATCCTGTTTCTACTAGTGTTTCCACTATGCCATTGGAACAAATATTCTCTGATGTATGGGGCCCAGCTCCTCTTTCTGTAGGCAAACATGCATATTATGTAAGTTTCATCGATGATTTTAGTAAATTTACTTGGATTTATTTGCTTAAGAAGCGCTCTGAGGTGTTTCAAGTGTTTCTTGATTTTCAACAATATGTTGAGCGCCAATTTGGTCGCAAAATCCTCACCATGCAAACTGATTGGGGTGGTGAATATGAAAAGTTAAATGGATTTTTTCAGCGTGTAGGCATTGTCCATCATGTATCATGCCCTCATGCTCATCAACAGAATGGTTCTGCTGAACGCAAACATCGTCATATTGTTGAAGTTGGCCTTGCATTACTTGCCAATGCTTCCATGCCTCTAAAATTCTGGGATGATGCCTTTATTACCGCCACCTACCTTATTAACTTGCTTCCTACCAAAGTTCTCAATTTTGAGACTCCCTCTGAAAAACTCCTTCAAGTCAAACCCAACTATGAGCCTCTTCGGGTTTTTGGTTGCGCTTGTTGGCCCAATCTTCGCCCTTATAACAAACACAAACTCTCGTTTCGTTCCAAACGATGTGTTTTTCTTGGCTATAGTCCTCGCCACAAAGGAGTCAAATGTCTTGATGTTGCCACTGGTCGTGTCTATGTCTCTCGTGATGTTGTGTTTGATGAAAATATCTTTCCGTTTGCTTCCCTAAACCCAAATGCGGGTCGCCGTTTACGCGAAGAAATTCTTCTTTTTCCACCGCACAACTCCTCTTTGGTGTCTAGTGATAGGGGTGTGCCTACTAATGACCACTATTTGCAAGTTTGTCCTCATGTGCGTTCTTCTCAGGTTACTCCTCATGAGCCTCCAAGCACTGTACAAGAATCTGGGCAACATTCTGAAGCCAATGCACAAAACAGCACATCAAATGATGAAATATCTGGGCAGAACAGGACAAACGGGGACAGCCCAAACAATGAGGCTGATTCTGCTCCGAGATCTGCCATGGGATCTGCGTCTGCAGATACTGGCGACGAAGCTTCACCTGCGTGTGCACGGACGCACCACTCCGCACCAGCCACGTCTTCGGCGGACCCCGCCTCGCCTGCTAGGGAGATGCTGCTGCGCCATCCAGCGGCCGACACGTCCCCGCCTGGCTCCCTGCCGTCCCTGTCTGGAGCATCTCCCGCGCCCGGGTCCCCGTCTGGCACGTCGTCGTCGAGCGCGCCAGGGTCCCCGCTGACCTCTGCGTCCGACAGTGACAGCAGCTGCCCCACGCCACACAGTGCCAGCAGGAGCTCCCCGTCTAGTAGCGACCGCACCATGCATGTGCAGCAGCAGCTTCCTGGATCTTCTGTGCCTCTGCACGCTGTGCCACCTCCTGCTGTTGGAGTACAAACACGCCTACAAAAAGGTATCCGTCAACCGAAAACGTATACGGATGGCACTGTTCGATATGCTTTTCTCGCATCTACAGGTGAACCTAAAAATACTGCTGAGGCTCTCGTTGATGCAAATTGGAAACAGGCTATGCAAGAGGAATATGATGCTCTAATGCTTAACAACACATGGCACCTTGTTCCTCCAAATTCCAACAAAAATGTTATTGATTGCAAATGGGTTTATCGCATCAAGAAAAATGCTGACGGCACTGTCGACAGGTACAAAGCTCGTCTTGTTGCTAAAGGTTTCAAGCAACGGTATGGCATAGACTATGAAGACACCTTTAGTCCTGTGGTGAAGGTTGCCACTATCAGACTTGTTTTATCTATCTCAGTTTCTCGAGGGTGGAGTTTACGACAGCTAGACGTAAAGAACGCGTTTCTTCATGGTGTTCTGGAAGAGGAGGTCTATATGAAACAACCACCTGGTTTCAAGTCTTCCGCTACGCCCAATTATGTCTGCAAACTTGACAAAGCATTATATGGTTTGAAGCAGGCTCCTCGAGCTTGGTATTCTCGCTTGAGTTCCAAACTTCACACTCTTGGTTTTATTCCATCCAAGGCTGATACATCTTTGTTCCTGTTTGACAAGTCAGGTATCACTATATATATCCTTATTTATGTGGATGACATCATAGTTACAAGCTCTTCTGACAAGGCTATCTCAGCACTTCTTCATAATTTGAGTTCAGAGTTTGCTCTCAAGGATCTTGGAGATCTTCATTATTTTTTAGGTCTTGAGGTTCACAAACAGTCCAATGGTTTGCTACTAACTCAAGAAAAATATGCTACAGACTTGTTAGCCCGTGTTGGCATGAGTTCGTGTACCTCGTTTCCTACACCTCTTTCTACTACGGATACGCTATCCTTGACAGAAGGCTCTCCGCTTGGATCAGAGGATATCACTCATTACAGGAGCATTGTTGGTGCTCTTCAGTATTTGACAATTACACGCCCTGATCTTGCTTTCTCTGTTAATAAGGTATGTCAGTATCTTCATGCTCCTACAACTGCACATTGGACAGCTGTTAAAAGGATCTTGCGGTATATTCATGGCACTAGTCGAGTTGGTCTCACTTTTCAGAGATCTTCTTCCACTCTTCTGAGTGCTTACTCTGATGCGGATTGGGCAGGAGATTTAGATGATAGACGTTCTACTGGTGGTTTTGCTATATTTTTTGGTCCCAATCTTATATCATGGAGTGCCCGCAAACAACCTACTGTGTCTCGTTCGAGTACTGAGGCAGAATACAAAGCGCTTGCCAATGCCACTGCTGAGCTTATTTGGGTTGAAGCTCTTGTTCGGGAACTTGGCGTGATACTCAGAGAAAAGCCATGTCTATGGTGTGATAATCTTGGTGCTACATATCTGTCTGCTAATCCAGTTTTTCATGCTCGTACTAAGCATATTGAGATTGATTTTTTCTTCGTTCGAGAACGAGTTGCTTCTAAGAAGCTTCGTGTCAGGTTCATCTCCAGTAAGGATCAGATTGCAGATGGTTTTACTAAAACTCTTTGTTCCAAGAAACTTGATGAGTTTAAGCGTAATCTAAACCTCTCCCAGGTCTAGATTAAGGGGGGTATTAGAGTTGTATCCTAATACGTATACGTATGGTGTAGTACACCAACGTATACGTATCTTCTCTGTACACCACGTGAGGGGTTTTTCCTCACATATATAAACACGTAACCGTCGGTCTGAAACGACACGACGTTCCACCCACGATTCACAACTTCAACAATTGGAAGCATATTTTTTAGTCTAAAAGTGTCACTACTTGATCCTAAGATTAAGGTGAGACACTGCCTCAAGGTTTGGACTGTCAACCTAGACCATTCAACAAAAAATCCATCACTGAATCAAGTAACCACCAGGAACTTATACCTGGTCGGCTGGTCCCGTCCTTGGCCTCGTCCAGCCTAGTTTGCATTCACATTTCACAACCAACAAACTGGTACTCCAGAAATGAAATTTGTGCTTAGCCCCGAGATCTAAATAATACTACTCGCTAGGCTGGAAATTAATGTGCCCATCACAGAGACCAGAAAGCAAAGAGGACACAAGTAGTACACTGCGTATCGCTCTCCTTTGTTCCCAGATGCAGCCGAGTAGACGGCGACCCGACCCGTCCAGCACCTCGCCGACCCCGGGACGCCACTAATTCCCGGTCGGTCGGTCGTCGTCCTTCTCCGGCGCCAAGCTCGGGGACCTCCGGTTAGGATGGAGTCGGACAATGGTGGACGAAGCGAACCAGAGGGCAAATCGTTGCAGCTGCTTGCTCCTCTGTCGGCGCCTCCGCAGCAACCCACAGCATCGGCCGTATCCGCGCGCTACCGCGCCCACGTACTTACCAGTTACCACAACTCGAGCAACTCGAGAAGGCGGAGCAACAAAATTATGAAGTCGATAAAGGAAGGGGGAGAAGGAAGAGTGAGTTCTCCACGCCTCTAATACTGACTACCAAGGAACCGCCTATGAACCGCCTATGAGTTCTCTGAACCTGTGTAGGACGGTCAACTCGGACCAACGACGAAAGCGACCTGCCGATCGCTCCCAGGGCCTCCCAACCCTGGGAGCTTAGAGCTCTTTAGGGATGCGTCATCTTGTGGGTCTTGAAGTTCACCGCTCCCTGGAACTCAAAGCTGAACTCCGCCGTAGCCTGCGTCTCGTCGCAGCCGGCGCGGACAAGAGACAGGAACTTACGGGGCTCGTTGGGGCAAAGTTTGAGGAACCATCTGCTACCGCCAATGTGAAAGTGCGTGGAGTGGGTGCACTCCTCTTTCCGAAGCGCCGCCTTGAGCTTTGATAAGCTAACGACAGCCATCATGTGGGCGCCGGCCATGGCAACCGGCGGCGCCAAGGTCGCGGGCTTCCTGCTAGATTTTGTGAAGCTTCCGAGTCCGCGACGCCGCTTCTTTTTCTTCGTATCGAAGAAGGACAAAGTGCACCTGATGGCGAGTCTGTCCTGGCCGACGCACGACGATGCCTCCAGCTCCCTCCTGTTCAGGACCAGCGCCGTCATGCACGTTTTCCCTTGCAGCAACAGCTCCCTCGGGCACCCTTGGCCTTCCAGCGTCTCTTCCTCATGGAACACGGTGTGCTCGCCGGTGTCGTCTAGGACTTCGATGGAGATGCGGGTGCCGGCCCCACAGTAGATGTCGTGCTGCCTGAGGTTGAGGCCGACCGAGACGAATAGGACGTCCGCCACTTCCTCGTTGACATGCTCTGGGAACACTTTGATGTTCCACAAGAGATCGCGGAACGAGATTGTGCCAAACAACAACGGGCCACTCGCAGGCATCCGCACGAGCGTGGAGTAGTAGGGGATCGTCACGATGCGCGTCGTGGTCGTCGGCGGCGACGAGCGGCTGGCGGTGGCACCCATTGACCGGGGGACGTGAGATGTCCAATTAGCCTGTGCGCTAGCTTAGCTCTCAGACGATTAGGCCGTATTCCCGGCCGCGCGCCTGTGTATATGTAGGCCGTGGACGGATTCCGCGACCGAGTCTGTTAATTTTAGATCACGTCCTTGTGCACTACACACGACCGAAAAGGCTGAAACTCGGATAGTTTTTTTTACCCTTTGGCATTAAAAGAAGCACCGAACTGTACAAAGCACTTTAATTAAAAAAATTACAAAGCATTTTTTGAAAAACCCTTTGTCTTCAATCTTTAGACCATGTTGACGCCGCGCCGCCGCCGCTCCTCCTTGAGCCGGCCTGATGTTGTTGGTTGCAGACAGAAAGTCGCCGCACGGGTGAAGAAGACCATATCCATCCTAGAAACGAAAGAAGGAATAACCGTAGATGAAGCTCATTGACGATCCGGAGATCCCCATAGCCAGAAGAAGCCCTCGAAAACCACACCACTCCACAACGTCACCACTGAGATGGTGCTGAAATCACGGATACTTTATTGGGCAAGGTGACGCCACACCACCAATTCTTAACCCTAAAACCAAAAAAAACAGGGCCCTTCCGCCGACATGGGCCGAGATTCACCCCGCCTCCAAGGTCCGAAGGCCATAGAAGCGAGGCAGCTCAGTGACATCGCCGAAGTACAGGGGAACCCTAATCACATGTGCATGATTCTCTCGGGGTGAAGGGTATGCTTGATGTGGCTGAAACCCGGACTCGCCTACAAATTGCAAGTTGTAGTTTACACTCGGTTAAGTTATTCTGAATTTGGTGGTGTTTGTGTGTTGCAGTTTACACTTGATTTCACTACATAGCGGCACTCCCATGCCGGCATCGATCGACGTTGCTGGATGCGAACAAAACAATCACACTTGCCTCGCATGCGCCCTTCTCCAATTGTCTGTATGTCAGCTTATGTAAAGATGAGTTCGTAGATGACTAGATGTAGGATGACTTCTTTTCGGTTTCTAAGATGGCTTCTCCTAGAAACTACCCTAATTTAGAAGTTTAAACAACTTTAGAAAAAGATGCCTCTAAGATAAGCTCAAAGAGGGTAGCTTCAAGGAAAAGCCCTTCTAGAAGCCGAAAAGAAGTGATGTGTAGTGTTTTTTTTCAATCAATACCACATATATTCATAGTTATAATAATAAATAGTACATGGTTGAGATACACGAGTTGTCTCCAAAAATTACAAAATAAAGTCTAAAAGATACTAACAAATCTTTAAGATACTAACAAATCTTGGAGATCTTAAAAATATTTCTTCTTCCAGAACACAATCTTGTATTCTTCTTAAGGCAACCAAAGATAGATAACAACCCATAAACCTGTAAATATCAATGAAGGTTCTCTCATAATTTTAGTTTGAGCCGCAATGTCAAAGCTGCGTGCACGCGCGCAACCATTAACATAGTCAATCAACATCGGCGGAGTACCAAAACTAGTATGTAGTGACCTCACTTTAAAAAGTGCAAGTCCCTGTGCATTAGTGCTAGTCCCTGGATCGAACTGCTAGCACACACAGTTTAAGATGAAATACCAAGTAGCAAAGGTCTTCATTACAACCTAAGATCCAGCGAAAATAAAATAGTTCGATACAACTTGCATAGCTCAAGGGCTAGCATAAACATAAATCAGAGTTCAATATCAAGCGGAAAGCAAATATCATGGAGTCCTCTTCCTTCACGGATGCCACAGGCAGACATGTTGGGCAAAGACTCGTGATCCTAACATCTTCTTCAGCAGCTAGGGATACCTGCAACATCAAACGTTGCAGCCCGAAGGAATCAATACATTTGGAATTGTATTGGCAAGGACACTTTTGTGGACTCAAAAGGCATCCTACACCTACGTGCACATCTGGCAGGTAGAGCTCAGGTTCTTTTTGCATAAAGCCAATTTTTCCCTATCATTTATCAAAACATTTTGTTTCAATCTAACAGTAACATTGGTAAATCCCCAATGTACCAATTAACAGTAACATTGGTAAAGCCCCAATGTACCTTCCTACCCTTGTTCACCCACCAGTTTTTATTTAAGAAATTGGGATGAGGAGATCTTCGAACAAGGACTTGTCAGTTCGCTCAAGTTGTCCATAACCGGGGACACGGCTAAGTACTTAGATTTTACACTCTCGAGAGGTTGTACACCTTTACCCACATGGCCAGGTCAATCCTTCTACCTCGATGCACATTTTGCTCAAAGGACAGGTGCAGACCGTGGCCGAGACCTTCTGTGTGCAATCACCCGAACCATTCCCTAAGGGCCACGTTACACCTACAGTATCCCTCTACCACCACCTGGCCCCTAGGATCCGGGTTCATACAACATACTTTGTCAAGCCAGAGCCATAGTAGCATGTGGTTGTACGGAAAGCTAATGAGCAAGATTTGTCTACAATCTCTTTAAGCCTGGGTTGACTTTCCGCAAGTGTGCACTAGCACCAGGGTCTCGCCCCCTGATACAGCCACCCTCTCCATAACTCCACCATTCACCCCGGTAATTCATTAAACTTAGTTGTTTTTCCTTAACCTCTATCAAAACCTTTTTCATGGCATAGCAGGTAACAACTAAATTTAATGGCGGCTAAGGGAGTCTAGGAGTGGTGCGGCTAAACTACTAGGATTTACTAGCAAGCACAAAGCATAAACCCTAGACATTGCTACTATAAAAACACTACAGTGCAAGAATTAAAACTGGGACTTTTGGTGTGTGTCACTTGCCTTTTTCAACGGGAGGAGTTGCAATCTTCACAACCACAACGGTTGCAGCTGTCACAGTCGCAATCTACAAGCATTCATACATAGCACGATAAACACGATGCACAACACAAATGCACAAGCATAGACATGAGATGCATATGATATTTACACAAGTGCACTCCATTTAATGATCTCTGTTTGTCACTATATGCATGATGCCATGGTCAAGTTTTATGGTTGGTTGAGTTATTGTGAACCATCTATGTCGCACTAGCGAAGGGAAACTACCATTAAATGCAAAAGGTATTTTGGTATAGTAGATAAATGGTGATTTTGGTACTACTGGACAGAGGGTTCCATTTGCAAGCATATGCAAAAGGAATCAGTCGAAAAAGGTATGTGGATCTCATTTTATGGACACGGTACTCTAATAGGCATTTAAATATGGATGAATCTCAAACTTCTGTAAGTTCACATTTTATTAGTTCATAGTGTTCCTTATATTTTTAGGATTCCAGAGGTATAAAGTTTGTAATTTTTGGACAAGCGGATCTCTGGATACGATTTTTACAAAGCGCGGACTATCGAAACCGAGACTAAACGCAAACTAGGGTGTGTCCTTGACATGTGGCGCTCTGCTACTAGTCGATACCTCTTCGCGCGGATCAGCATCTATAAGCCGTTGGATCTAACTTAAACGTACGGCCAGATTAAAAGACAGAGAAGGGAAAGAAATAAAAAGAAAAAGAGGTGGATGTTCACGTGGCGCGACGTGGCGGTGACGAGGCGGATGACGTGGCCGGCGGTGGAGGAGATGGCCGGCCGGCGCTCAGGTGGCTCCCGCCGGCGGCGTTCCCGGCGGTCCCGACGGCAGCCAAGGCGCGGACGAGGGCCGGCTCGGCGAGGCGGACTCGGTGGTGCCGGTGGCGCGGCTCGCCACGGCCTAAGGCGGCGGCTCCGGCGAACTTCGGCGAGCAATTGGGCAGCCTGGGGGCAGGGTCGGGTGCGGGGGAAAGGGGGAATTGGAAGAGGGAGACCGGGGATAAATAGGGGCGGCCTCGGACAGGAGGGGGAGGTGCGCTGGGGGTGGGACGAGTGGAGATCGTGGTGGCCGGCGGTTCTGTGCGCTGCGTGCCTGTACGTGCGTGCGGGCGGCCTGGCCGGCTGGGCCGGTCGGCCGACTGGTCGGCCCAGTCGGGCCGTTTCCTTTTTTTTAGTTTTCTTTTTTTTTATCTCTTTCTCTTATGTAATTGAATATGCATTTGAGCACCCAAATATAATCGGAAAAATGCGAGTAAGGTATCGATGGAAACCTTGTGAAAATGTCTTCATTTTGGAACCATTTTTGAAACAAAAATAAATACTTTTAAAACCAAAATTCGCATAGACGCATAAGTGGCTAATAGCGCTATTTTAGGGTTTGGTTTTTTGAAATGCACTTTGAATTTCTCTTAAAATGCAACGATGACATGATGCTTATGAATGCCATGCATGAAGTTTGAAATTTTAAAAATTGGGATGTTACAAACCTACCCCCCTTAAGATGATTCTCGCCCTCGAGAATCGGAGTGGCTAGCAAATAGGTGTGGGTGATCTTCACGGAGGTCATCTTCTCGTTCCCATGTAGCTTCTTCCTCTCGTGTGGTGGTTCCACTGGACCTTGCAAAATTTGATCGTCTTCGTACGGGTCACTCTTCTCGCTGTCTCCAGTATCTTGATCGGCTTCTCTTCATATGTGAGATCACTCTCCAACTGAACTTCCTCAAGTGGCGCTGTATCTCTCAACGGGGTCTCTGCCATTTCTGGGTGACACTTCTTCAGTTGGCTTACATGGAACACATTGTGAACTGCAGCTAGAGATTCTGGCAGTTCCAACTCATATGCTACTTCACCTTTGCGAGCCAGGATCTTGAATGGTCCTACAAAGCGGGGTGCTAACTTTCCCTTGACTCCAAATCTCTTCACACCACGTAGGGGTGAGACTCTTAGGTATGCTCTATCACCTATCTCATAGGTAACTTCCCTACGCTTTGAGTCAGCGTAGCTCTTCTGTCTAGATTGGGCTATCTTCAATCTATCTTTGATAAGTCTGACCTTCTCTTCGGCTTCCTTGATTAGGTCTGGGCCAAACAAACTTCTTTCTCCTACGCCACTCCATAGCAATGGGGTGGTGCACTTCCTTCCATACAATGCCTCAAAGGGTGCCATACCAATACTAGTTTGGTGGCTATTATTATATGAAAACTCTGCATAAGGAAGATTTTCATCCCAACTTGATCCATAGTCCAATGCACATGCTCTTAACATATCCTCCAAGATTTGATTCACTCTTTCAGTCTGTCCATCAGTCTGTGGGTGAAACGCCGTGCTGAACTCAAGTCTAGTTCCCAATGACTCATGTATTTGACGCCAAAAGTGAGATGTAAACTGGGTACCTCTGTCTGAAACAATGCTCTTGGGCACTCCATGCAAACATATGATTTTGTTCATGTATAGCTTGGCTAGTTTGGCGCTTGTGTAGGTGGTCTTCACTGGAATGAAGTGAGCCACTTTAGTTAGACGGTCAACTACAACCCAAATGGAATCATATCCCGATCTAGTCCTTGGCAATCCGGTGATAAAATCCATGCCAATATTCTCCCACTTCCATTCTGGTACAGGTAGTGGTTGCAACAATCCTTCGGGTTTCTGATGTTCCGCCTTGACTCTACTACAAACATCACACAGTGCAATATACTCAGCGATGTCTCTCTTCGTATTACTCCACCGGAACCTTTCCTTCACGTCCATGTACATCTTGGTGTTACCCGGATGAATAGAGTATGGTGAATCATGGGCTTCCTGGAAAATCAACTTCCTAAGCTCCGGGTCCTGGGGTACACAGATACGCTTCTCAAACCATATGGTTCCTTGTTCATCCGCATGAAATCCTTTTGCTCGCCTTCGCTCATATTGACCTTAATCTCCTCTATTTCTTTGTCTAACTTTTGAGCTTCTCTAATTCTGTCCATTAGTGTTGGCTGAACTTCAAGTGATGCCAAATAACCTTTTGGCACAACCTCTAGTCTCAGGTCCTTAAACCGTTCACACAGTTCCTCGAGTAATTCTCCAGCGGTGAGGCCATTTACATAGCTCTTACGGCTCAGCGCATCGGCTACAACGTTAGCCTTCCCTGGGTGGTATTGCAAATTCATATCATAATCTTTTATTAACTCCAACCATCTTCTTTGCCTCATGTTCAGCTCCTTCTGAGTGAATATGTACTTCAGGCTTTTATGGTCTGTGAACACATCACAATGCTTTCCCATCAAGTAGTGTCTCCACACCTTCAGGGTATGAACAACAGATGCTAGCTCTAAGTCATGGGTTGGGTAGTTTCTCTCATGTTGTTTGAGTTGCCGCGAAGCATAGCACACTACTCTTCCATCTTGCATTAGAACACCTCCAAGTCCTTGATGAGAGGCGTCGCAGTACACTTGGAAATCCTTATTGATATCCGGCAAACATAGAACCGGTGCACTTACTAGGCGTTGCTTCAACTTTTGAAAACTAGCTTCACACTCATCTGTCCAGATGAATTTATTCTCCTTCTTCAACAGTTCTGTCATGGGCTTTGCAATTTTGGAGAAATTCTCAATAAATCTCCGGTAGTATCCAGCGAGTCCTAGGAAACTCCGG
This sequence comes from Lolium rigidum, assembly GCF_022539505.1. Lineage (NCBI taxonomy): Eukaryota > Viridiplantae > Streptophyta > Magnoliopsida > Poales > Poaceae > Lolium > Lolium rigidum. Next base: position 39,200 of record NW_025900283.1, read on the forward strand.
ATCTCTCCTGCATTCTTGGGTGATTCCCACTCGGTCACAACTGCAACTTTACTCGGATCAACTGCGACTCCTTCTGCTAAAACTATATGTCCAAGGAATCCAACTCTATCCAACCAGAACTCACACTTGCTGAACTTGGCATACAACTTGTGCTCTCTAAGCTTCTCCATGATTAGGCGCAAGTGCTTCTCATGTTCGGCATCATCCTTTGAGTATATCAATATATCATCGATGAATACTACTACGAACTTATCCAAATATTCCATGAACACTTTGTTCATCATGGCCATAAAATATGCCGGAGCATTGGTTAGACCAAATGGCATAATCTGTATACTCATACGCACCGTATCTAGTAGTGAATGCGGTCTTAGGTATGTCTTGTTCTCCGATCTTCATTTGGAAGTAACCCGATCGAAGATCGATCTTGGAAAATACCTTTGCTCCCTTCAATTGGTCGAACAAGGTCGTTGATATTGGGCAATGGGTACTTGTTCTTGATAGTGACTCTCATTGAGTGATCGATAATCCATTACCAATCTTTTGCTAGAATCTTTCTTCATCGACAAACGATACGAGTGCTCCCCAAGATGATGAACTAGGTCGGATGAAATCCTTTCTCCATTTGTTCCTTAAGTTGCTTCTTCAACTCCTTCAATTCCTCTACATCCATCTTGTATGGTCTCTTAGCTATTGGTCTAGTTCCGAGCAATAGTTCAATGAGAAATTCAACTTCTCTGTCCGGTGGCATTCCCGGCAACTCTTCCGGAAACACATCCGGGTATTCTCTCACTACGAGCTACATCCTCTATGCTAACCCCCTTAAGAGAGTTGACCTTACTACTTTTAAGCTCAAAGGTTGAATTGAAACGAATCCTCTTCATTTCTGGGGTTGTGAGTGTAATTGATCTCTTTGCACAATCTATTATGCCTCCATAAGTGGTCATCCAATCCATGCCTAGGATTACCTCTAGACCTTGGGATTCCAAAATTATCAGTTGGGTTGGATCACGTCTTGGCGGCATTTGTGGTTTGTTTAGAATAGATGAGAAACAAGATGGATAGATCTCGGGAATAAAATTTCCTACCCATGCACAAACAAGTCACACAATAAACAATCCATAAAATCACGCAAGTAAATATTTTTAAACACTAACAAACTAGTATGGTCATACCACAATTTGGTATGATCAATGCGTTTTTAAGATATCGTTGGTCTGGTAAAGGAGAGAAAGTGGTGGTCTACTCTGTTTCCATCTTGGGTGCTTCAAGCTTCTCTTCCACTTCCTTGAGGTCTTCAAAGATTGGACGTCTAAAGGATGAAGATTTGTTTTTGAAGATGAAATAGGTGAGAATACAAGAAAACCAATTTGCAAACATTTCTTTTCAATAGAGAAAGGATTAGATAGATAAGAGGGAATTTCATCCTAAGGTCTTCCTATTTCTAATCCGAACCTAGGGTCACGAACCTATGGGCAACACAAGTGCTTCGATACCATCTCGTAGTGACCTCACTTTAAATAAAGTGCAAGTCCCCGTGCATTAGTGCTAGTCCCTGGATCGAACCGCTAGCACACACGGTTTAAGATGAAATACCAAGTAGCAAAGGTCTTCATTACAACCTAAGATCCAGCGAAAATAAAATAGTTCGATACAACTTGCATAGCTCAAGGGCTAGCATAAACATAAATCAGAGTTCAACATCAAGCGGAAAGCAAATAGCATGGAGTCCTCTTCCTTCACGGATGCCACGAGCGGACATGTTGGGCAAAGACTCGTGATCCTAACATCTTCTTCAGCAGCTAGGGATACTCGCAACATCAAACGTTGCAGCTCGAAGGAATCAATACATTTGGAATTGTATTGGCAAGGACACTTTTGTGGACTCAAAAGGCATCCTACACCTACGTGCACATCCGCGTGGTAGAGCTCAGGTTCTTTTTGCATAAAGCCAATTTTTCCCTATCATTTATCAAAACATTTTCTTTCAATCTAAATAATAGTAACATTGGTAAATCCCCAATGTACCAATTAACAGTAACATTGGTAAAGCCCCAATGTACCTTCCTACCCTTGTTCACCCATCAAATTTTATTTAAGAAATTGGGATGAGGAGATATTCGAACAAGGACTTGTCGGTTCGCTCAAGTTGTCCATAACCGGGGACACGGCTAAGTACTTAGATTTTACACTCTCGAGAGGTTGTACACCTTTACCCACATGGCCAGGTCAATCCTTCTACCTCGATGCACATTTTGCTCAAAGGACGAAGTGCGGACCGTGGCCGAGACCTTCGTGTGCAATCACCCGAACCATTCCCTAAGGGCCACGTTACACCTACAGTATCCCTCTACCACCACCTGGCCCCTAGGATCCGGGTTCATACAACATACTTTGTCAAGCCGTAGCCATAGTAGCATGTGGTTGTACGGAAAGCTAATGAGCAAGATTTGTCTACAATCTCTTTAAGCCCGGGTGACTTTCCGCAAGTGTGCACTAGCACCGGGGTCTCGCCCACGATACAGCCACCCTCTCCATAACTCCACCATTCACCCAGGTAATTCATTAAACTTAGTTGTTTTTCCTTAACCTCTATCAAAACCTTTTCCATGGCATAGCAGGTAACAACTAAATTTAATGGCGGCTAAGGGAGTCTAGGAGTGGTGTAGCTAAACTACTAGGATTTACTAGCAAGCACAAAGCATAAACCCTAGACATGTCTACTATAAAAGCACTACGGTGCAAGAATTAAAACTGGGACTTTTGGTGTGTGTCACTTGCCTTTTTCAGTGGGAAGAGTTGCAATCTTCGCAGTCACAACGGTTGCAGCTGTCACAATCGCAATCTACAAGCATACATGCATAGCACCATAAACACAATGCACAACACAAATGCACAAGCATAGATATGAGATGCATATGATATTTACACAAGTTCACTTCATTTAATGATCTCTGGTTGTCACTATATGCATGATGCCATGGTCAAGTTTTATGGTCGGTTTAATTATTGTGAACCATCTATGTCGCACTAGTGAAGGGCAACTACCATTAATTGAAAAAGGTGTTTTGGTACAGTAAACAAATGGTGGTTTTGGTACTACTGGATACAGGATAACATTTGCAATCATATGCAAAAGAAATCACCCGAAAAGGGTATGTAGATCTCATTTTATGGGTGAAGTAGTCCGATTAGGCATTTAAATATGGGTGAAAGTCAAACTTCTGTAAGTCCACATTTTATTGTTCCAAAATATTCCTCATATTTTTAGGATTCCGAAGATATAAAGTTTGTAATTTTTGGACAAGCGGATCTCTGGATACGATTTTTACAAAGCGCGGACTATCAAAACCGAGATTAAACGCAGACTAGGGTGTGTCCCTGAAACTTGGCGCAACGTGATTGGTGCGTACCCCTTCATTGCGGATCACGCTCTCTTATCCGTTGGATCAACATAACACGGATGGCTCAGATTTAACTGCAGAGGTGGAAAAGAAAGAATAGAGGAAAATCAGGGTGCTCACATGGCGGTGACGTGGCGCACGCGTGGCGGCGAGGTGAGCTCGCCGGCGCGGCCTAGTCGTGCTCGACGGCGGCGACTCGGCGGACCATGGTGTCGGCCAAAACGCGGACGGCGTGCGTCTCGGCGGCTCGCGTCGGATGGGGGCGGCGGCAGGGCTTGGCCCGGTCCCTGCCGGCGGCGAAGGGCGGCTGGAGGCGGCGCGGTTGCGGGCGGCTCCGGCGAGCAATCCGGCAGCCTGGCGGCGGGGATTTGGGAAGAGGAGCAGGGGAATGGAGAGAGGAGCGCGCGGCCTTTATGGGGAGCGGCTCGGACCGGTTGGGGACGCGAGGTGGAGGAGGGGGCGAGTGGGGATCGATGGTGGCCGGGGCGTCCTGGTCTCTGTAGGTGGTGCGTGCGTGCAGTTGCGGTTGGAGACGAACGAGGTGGGGGTCGTGGGGGTGGGCTGGCCGGCTGGGCCAGTGCTTGGCCTGGTCAGCCCAGGGGGAGGGAGGAGAGAGGAGGGGCGCGGGTGGGCTTGGCCGGCCTGGCTGGCTGGGCCGCTTCGGTTGTTGATCGGCCCAGTTGGGTCGGCCACCCTTTTTTTCTTTTTTTTTTCTCTCTTTCTCTTATGTAATTGAATATGCATTTGAGCACCCAAATATAATCGGAAAAATGCAAATAAGATACCGTTGGACTCCTTGTGAAAAATACTTCACTTTGGAACCATTTTTGAAACAAAAATGAATACTTTTAAAACCAAAATTCGCATAGACGCATAAGTGGCTAATAGCGCTATTTTAGGGTTTGGTTTTTGAAATGCACTTCGAATTTTCCCTAAATGCAAAATGTCATGATGCACATGTATGAAATGCCTTATGTTTTGAAATTTTGAAAAATTGGGATGTTACACCTCGAGCCGGCGCAGCCGGCCCAGCCCCCCCTCGGTCTCCTGCGCCTTGGCGGCGGCAGCCTTGACCGCCTTCTCGCTCTCGGTGCACTACGCACGTGCGGCTCGGAGATCCTCCTCCAGCTGAGGGACTCGGGCAGCAGCAGCTGCAAGCCGGCAAAATCGAAGCCGTCAGCCGGCTGAACCAAAGAAAAAAGACAAAGATAGTCACAAGGGAAGAAGCCTTACCCTGGCAAACTCCAGCTCGCGAGCCATGTCGGCACGCTCAACCTTGGCCTTATGGTAGCTGGCCACGAGCCGGTTGTACAAGGCGGTCCGTTTGTCAACGACCGATCGCGGAAAAGCAGGTTAAAAGTCACATAGGCAAAACCCAGTGCCGGCTCCGCACAGCCGGCCCGTGCCTCAGAGGGCTACCAGGACAATACCAAATTGCAACAAAGGGACAAGAATAGACTTACCTTGTTAACCTTGTCAACCCGCTTCAGGCGGTTGTCGGCCTCGACGAGTCGAGGCTTTGGCGAAGGCGCGGAAGTCGGAGAAGAACATCTCCATGGATGCCGGACCAGAGCCGGCGCCCTTGGTAAACTTGATAGCGGCCCTAGATTGGTCAAGCAAAAAGAAAGATGAGAAAAAGAGGAAAGAAAAGGAATCAAACAAGTAAAAGAAGAGAAACTCACCCGACTGCTTCCGGGACCGGCTTCAGGCCCATCCGGCGTCGCTTCTTGATCGCCGCCTCGAGCTGGGCGATGGTCCGCTTCCGCCCCTTGGCGCAGACGAGGAGGCGGCAGGCGGCCTCACCGATAGGGGGACCGCGCGAAGTGCCGCCGAATAAGTTGGCGCCTCCTCCTCCTGCTGCGGAGATGGCGGTGGGTCGTCACGCCCCTGGGCGGCCTGCTCGGCAGCCTCCGGGCTCTCGTCGTCGCCGGCTGTGAGGTCAGCCGGGTCGATGTGGTCAGGCGTGCACACCTTCTCCGCCAGGTTGCTATCCTCGGCCACCTGCCGGGCGAACTTCTGCAAATGGCACAAGCATTAAGATATCGGCAGGCTGCAAGCTGGCAAAGGTAGCAGTCGGCCGGCAACAGAAACAGGCCACCTCAACACGAAGGAAAACTTACCAAAGGCGGCGGGTCATCCCGGCGGAAGGGCTCCATCCCCCACTGCCAGTTGTCCGGCAGCTTGGCCTGGGATACGAAGTTGACTCGCTTGGCCACCACGGCGGTTGAGAGCTCCAGCTTGGATGTTCGGGTTGGGTCGAACCGGCCGCTCATGTGGCAGACCTTATGGGCGCGCGCCTGCAGCGGCAGCACCCAGCGGGCGGCATAGCAGCAGAGGAGGTCGGTGGCCGTCAGTCGCTCTTCCGTGACATAAGTCCGGAGGAGCTTCCACAACATGTGGGCCTCCGCCTCCGTGTCGGCCGGCTTGTAGCGAGTAGCCCCGGCTGAGCTTGGTGGGCGGCTCGAGTGAGAACTCCGAGCAGGTTGACCTAGTCGAACGTCGGGTTCTCGTTCTTCATGTAGACGAATGTGGTTTGCCACTTATTCACCGAATCCACAGTCGGAATCTTCGGAAAGGGCGTCGAAGGGCGCGAGTAGAGTGAAGCCGCCGCGCAGGCTTGCAGCTGGCCGTCGGTGATCTGGGCCTTGATGTAGAACAACCGGCTCCAGAAGTCCACGTCGGGCCACATGCCGACGTAGCCCTCGCAGAAGGCTACGTAGCAGCTGAGCGTGACGAATGTGTTGGTCGGCGAGTGTTGCGGCTGCAGGTCGAAGTAGTCGAGGAAGTGGCGGAAGAAGGCGCTCGCCGGCAGCCAGAACCCCCGCTCAAAGTGGGAGGCGAAGACCACCCGCTCGCTGGGCTCCGGCTGCGGCACCACCTCCGCCGCCAGAGCACGCGCCTCCAGCCCCGGTGGGATGTGGCGGATGCGGATGAGGCGCTCGATGTCCTCGTCGGTGATGATGGAGCCTTCCCATGACCCGCTCGGCTGCGCCATCTCTTCCGTTGTCGACGAGGAGGGTCGCGGTGAAGAGCATGGCGGCGAGGAGCGCGGCGGAGAGAAGCGCGACGTGGACGGACGGCCCCCGTGGCGCCGGAACGGCTGCGCTGCAGCAGCGGATCGGCGGAGCGGCTCAACCGCGTCTGGATACGGAGATCGCCGGAGCTCACCGGTGGTTTCGTGCGGGGAGCAGGGGAGCAGAGGAGCAGAGAGAGAGAGCGACGAGCAGAGCGCTGGAGCAAGGAAGAAGGAGAAGTGAGCGGAGGGCCTCCTCGGTGCCTCCCCCTCGCTATTTAAGGAGGCCAGGCAAGTGGACGACATGGGGTCGTTGGCGGCAGAGTGGGATTAACTGCGCCCACGATCTCCACCACGCCGGCAGTTAATAATAACCTTCCTCTGCCATGTCGGCCACGACCGCAGAGAATCCGGAGGGAACATTGACGTGACCAAGACGAAGCGTTAGAGCCGATCAAGTCATGGCCCGCGCCCCGAGGCGGCGGTGACTCCGGCGCATCCAAGTTGGAGCCGGACGCACTTTCTCGGAGTCGGCCGATACCTTTATCAACAAGGTGGAGACATCTCCAACACTTGCAAAAACCAAATTTACGGAACCGAAGCGGCATCCGGCTCGAGGGCAGCCGGACGATGCAAGCCGAACGAGGGCGTAGCCGGTCGCAGAAGTTCCCAACCGGCCCCTCAAATGCTTTTTAGCAGGATCCATGGGATCAACAACAATGAACGGCCAGGATAAACCCGCCTGTGTCCTTCTCTACGCAGGACCTCGCCAGCCTCGGGGGCTAATGTCTGGGGATGATCCCGGCATGGCAAAAGACCGGGAACAGCTTGGCTCAAGGCCGGCTGGCCCGCGACAAAGGCCGGCTGAGGAGCAGCCGGCTGGAGCCGTGGCCGGCTGCCTGGTGGGCCGACTGAACCCAGGTCTACGCTGGTCTAGCCATGGCCGTTTGCGCTATGGCTGAGGCGGCTTCTACAAGCCATGTCCGGCTTGGTCTGGTTCTCCCCTGACCGGCTTGACGCTGGTGTTCCTTGCAGGAGAAGGCTCCGGAAAGGTCATCCGGCCGCAAAAGTCCACTTGGTGACCTCACGTCCCGTAAAGTGGGGGGCACCGTAGAGCAACAGCGTGCCCCGCAGCGAACATGCCATCATGGCCTAGCCTCGCGTCACGCGCCGCATGCTACGAGCGCCGACAAGGGCGGCCAGCCCACGCCGCCGGGCACGTCCCGTCGCCGCCGACCTCGGCGGAAGGACCCGACGGGCCTCAATGGCCGGTGACGCCGCCGCCTCGGGAAGGAGCGATAAAGCCGAGCCGGCGGAGGTAGGTCATAGGGACTTCGTGTAAAGTAGCCGCCGCCTATATAAGTTGGACTACCCCTCCTATGCGAGGGACGATCGATCATTCTACATCTCTTACTAGCACCACTGAGAGAGGTCTTCTTCTACCTCCAGCCCTCTCTCAAGCCGGATACAGCTCAAAGAGCACCATTGTACTATCTCACTCATACATACACTCTCTAGAGCAGGAGTAGGGGTGTTACCTCCATACGAGGGCCCCGAACCTGGGTACATCGCTGTGTCGCTTGTGCCCATACCCGCATCCGGAAACCGCCGCTGGCCAAGGCCGGAACCATCGACTTATGCCATCCTATGGCATATGTCGTGACGATACCACGACAGGCCCATTAATGGACGGCCCAATTGTGGCGGTCCGGTATGGGAATGGCCCATTAATGGATGGCCCAATTGTGGCGGTCCGGTATGGGAATAGCCCATTAACGGATGTCCCAATTGTAGCGGTCTGGTATGGAAATGGCCCATTTTTGGTGGCCCACAACAACAAGCCCGTTTACGGTGGTCCTTTTCTTGGCCCACTCACGGCCGGCCTTTTAACAGCCTAAATGCGCGAACCATACTATCCCGGCCCGTTATTACTACTGCAACGTCTCAAAAAACAATTGCAAAAAGGCATGTTACTTCGAGCCCATGGTGTGTTAATAATGGCTTGTTAGCACGGCCCGACCTGGTTATCGCAGCCGGCCCATTACTAGAAGCCCATAAATGCCGGCACGTAAACAACGTTCGGCCTCGTTATCTTAGATGGGCCGTTACTTTCAGCCTGTCAAACCCGGCAAGTCAAATAGCTTCCGGTTTTGTGGCGGCCTTACATATAAATAATACATAAACACTCAAAAATAATTACATACAGAATAACTAGATAACTATGCGTCAATTTACATTCGATCTTAAGTTCATCCTGCATACTCGCACTATCAATATAACAGTTCATCTCCTCCAAAATAATAACAGTTTAGCTTGCACCAAAGCAAGACAACCAACCAAAAATATAGTTCAACCTGTCCACCATAGCACCACTAGTTGACCATGTTTACTCGCGCACGGACTCGGTAAACGTTTCAAGCTTTGCCTCAAGGGCAGCCTGCCTCTCTCTCGATTCATGTACCTTTATGTTAAGCTCCAATAGATTAGCACTGTGGGAGTCGACAAGATCTTGAAGGTCCGCTTTCCCCCTCCGCTCTATCTCCAGTAAATCAGCTAGGGTGCTCATATTTGATCGCGTGGATCTATGCTTGAGTCCCACATTCTGAAGAAACATAGGTTTCTTTACTCTCTTACCAAGGAGCTCGGATAAAACCTGGCTCTCCATCTGGTGTAGGTTGAGACATCTCTTCTTCAATCTCAGCCTTGTTTAGCAATAAAGACAGAAGACAGATTGGTGTTAGATGAAGCAATGTATAAACTTCGTTTTAGTGATAACTCAATAAATGCTTACTCACCAGAACACGTTGTACTTCAGAGGAGTAGCAGTCGTCCTTTTTGCGGTGTGTCTCCCTGAACAGATCCACATGACTTGGTTGTTTACCCATGTACGAGTATCCCTGAAAACAAACACATACATGCAGCCAGCTTATAGGTTCTATAAATGATTTTGTGAATAATCAATAATGTGTGCGATGTTATGTGTGGATGTGCAAGTTAATAACTATTTAGAGCAGTTCGATGCAAAGCACCTATATTGTAGAAAGAATCTGCAGACTTTAGCGCCCCGTGAAGATTCCTTCCCTACATTTTGCTCATTTACAATATATCTCGAATAATATTCTTGTCTAGTTGGAGCAGAGAGGAGAGGAGGGCGATAGGGAGTGGGCTCTAGCAATTTCTCGTAGGCAATTTGTGAGACTGAAAGGTGGGCCATATATATGTTGGAAAAGTATTACTAGTGCATTTTTATAACTCACTATGGTACATTGTAGCTCTATGTTGGCTCAACATGACATGGTGATAACCCACAAGTATAGGGGATCGCAACGGTCTTCGAGGGAAGTAAAACCCAAATTTATTGATTCGACACAAGGGGAGGTAAAGACTACTTATAAGCCTTAACAACTGAGTTGTCAATTCAGTCACACTGGAAAAACACTAGTAACAGGGGTGATGTGAAAGCAGACAGTAATATGAGAGCAGTAATAACAGTAACACAGCAGCAGTAGCAGTAATATGAGAGCAATGGCACAATAAAATAGTTGATACTACTTCCAATGTCATGTAGGAACGAGTATATGATGATGAGAGATGGACCGGGGTTCCCAGCTATCTACACTAGTGGTAACTCTCCAATAACAAGTGTTGGGTGAACAAATTACAGTTGGGCAATTGATAGGATTGAAATAGCATTAAGACAGTAACATCAAGATTATTAATCATGTAGGCATGTTTTCCATATATAGTCATACGTGCTCGCAATGAGAAACTTGTACAACATCTTTTGTCCTACCAGACGGTGGCAGCCGGGCCTCTAGGGAATCTACTGGAAATTAAGGCACTCCTTTTAATAGAGCACCGGAGCAAAGCATTAACACTCCGTGAAAACATGTGATCCTCATATCTAAGCCTTCCCCTCTAGTTGTCCCCATTTCTGTCACTTTGGGGCCTTTGGTTCCGGACATAGACATGTGCAAACAACTTGTAGATACAATCTAAGCAATAAGTATAGAGCTTAAATCTAAGATCATGCCACTCGGGCCCTAGTGACAAGCATTAAACACAACAAGATTGCAGCAACAATAACTTCACAAACTTTATAGATAGACTAATCATAATGTAACAATCCATCGGATCCCAACAAACACAACACCGATTACATCAGATGAATCTCAATCATGTAAGGCAGCTCATGAGATCATTGTATTGAAGTACATGGGGGAGAGAATACCAACTAGCTACAGCTAGAACCCGTAGTCCATGGGGGAACTACTCAAGGAGCATGATGGAGGCGGTGGCGTTGATGGAGATGGCTTCCGGGGCACTTCCCGTCCCGGCGGCGTGCTGAACAGAGATTCTCGTCCCCGAATTGGAGTTTCGCGATGGCGGCGGCGCCCCGGAGTCTTTCTGGAGTTTCGTCAATTCGTATCGCATTTTTAGGTCGAAAGGGCTTATATAGGCGAAGAGGCGGCGCAGGAGGGCGCCTGGGGGCTCCTCACAATAGGCTGGCGCGGCCAGGCCTGGGGCCGCGCCGCCTTATTGTGTGGTGGCCCTCTGGGCCGCCTCCGACTCTCCTTCGGTGTTCTGGGGTCTTCCGGGAAAAATAAGATTCTGGGCATTGATTTCGTCGAATTCCGAGAATATTACCCGAACAGCCTTTCTGGAACCAAAAACAGCAGAAAACAGGAACTGGCACTTCGGCATCTTGTTAATAGGTTAGTGCCGAAAAATGCATAAAACATTATAAAGTGCGAGCAAAACATGTAAGTATTGTCATAAAACAAGCATGGAACATCAGAAATTATAGGTACGTTGGAGACGTATCAGCATCCCCAAGCTTAGTTCCTGCTCGCCCTCGAGTAGGTAAACGATAAAAAGATTAATTTCTGTAGTGACATGCTACTTACATAATCTTGATCATACTATTATAAAGCATATGAGATGAATGAAGTGACTCAAGGCAATGATCTATAGTTGCTAACAAATAGATAACATATAGCAAAACTTTTCATGAATAGTACTTTCAAGACAAGCATCAAAAGTCTTGCATAAGAGTTAACTCATAAGGCAATAAATTCAAAGTAAAAGCATTGAAGCAACACGAGAGGAAGATTTAAGTTTCAAGCAAATGCTTTCAACTTTCAACATGCATATCTCATGGATAATGGTCAACACAAAGTAATATGATGAATGCAAATAAGCAAGTATGTAAGAATCAATGCACAGCTTGACACAAGTGTTTGCTTCTAAGATGGAAGGAAGTAGGTAAACCGACTCAACATAAAGTAAAAGAAAGGCCCTTCGCAGAGGGAAGCAGGGATTAAATCATGTGCTAGAGCTTTTTAAGTTTTGAAATCATATAGAGAGCATAAAAGTAAAGTTTTGAGAGGTGTTTGTTGTTGTCAACGAATGGTAGCGGGTACTCTAACTACCTCATCAACCATACTTTCAAGAGCGGCTCCCATGAAGGACGTTATCTCTACCAGCAAGGTAGATCATCCCTCTTCTCTTTTGTTTACACATGTACTTTAGTTTTATTGATGGTTGACACTCCTCCCAACCTTTTGCTTTCACAAGCCATGGCTAACCGAATCCTCGGGTGCCTTCCAACATTCACATACCATGAAGGAGTGTCTATTTGCAAAATTAAGTTGCTTACTGATGAATCAGAGCAAAACACGCGAAGAGAATTATTAATGAAAGTTAATTAATTGGGGCTGGGAACCCCATTGCCAGCTCTTTTTGCAAAATTATTGGATAGCACATGAAGTATTTACTTGGAATGGCAGGAAATACCACATAGTAGGTAGATATGGTGGACACAAATGGCATAGGTTTTGGCTCAAGGTTTTTGGATGCACGAGAAGCATTTCCTCTCAGTACAAGGCTTTGGCTAGCAAGGTTGTTTGAAGCAAACACAAGTATGAACCTGGTACAACAGAAACTTACATAAGAACATATTGCAAGCATTATAAAACTCTACACTGTCTTCCTTGTTGCTCAAACACTTTTACCGTAAAATATCTAGACCTTAGAGAGACCAATCATGCAAACTAGTTTCAACAAGCTCTACGGTATTTCTCCACTAATAGGTTTAAACTACATGATGCAAGAGCTTAATCATGATCAACTTGAGAGCTCAAAACAATTGCCAAGTATCAAATTATCCAAGACAATATGAGGCATTTTCTGTTTCCAACCAAATAGCAATAAATGCAATAGCTTCCAACTTTTGTCATTGAACATTAAAAGTAAAACGAAGAACACAAGTGTTCATATGAAAAAGCGGAGCGTGTATCTCTCCCACACAAGGATTGCTAGGATCCGAATTTATTCAAACATAAACAAAAATAAAAGCACACGGACGCTCCAAGTAAAGAACATAAGATGTGACCGAATAAAAATATAGTTTCAATAGAAGAACTCGATAAGTTGATGAAGAAGGGGATGCCTTGGGCATCCCCAAGCTTAGACGCTTGAGTCTTCTTGAAATATGGAGGGATGAACCACGGGGGCATCCCCAAGCTTAGGGTTTTCACTCTTCTTGATCATATATCATCCTCCTCTCTTGACCCTTGAAAACTTCCTTCACACCAAACTTCTCATAAACTTCATTAGAGGGGTTAGTACTCAAAAAACTTTTATCCACCTTGGCCCTGTAGTGACACATTGCAAGTACTCAATAAAACATTAGCTACAGCTCTCCACGTCTAGAAAGCCTCACTTAAATTCCACAAGAGACAATGCAAAAACAGAGACAGAATCTGTCAAAACAGTAACAGCCAAGAAACACGAATTTTTAAGAGGTACTTCCGTTGCTCAAATCAGAAAACTCAAACTAATGAAATTTGCGTACACATCCGAGGATCACTCACGTAAATTGGCAGATTTTTCTGAGTTACCTACAGTAGAATCATACCCAGATTCGTTATAGCAAGAAATCTGTTTCTGCGCAGAAATCCAAATCTAGCATCAACTTTATATTAGAGACTTCACTTGGCACAACATTGCAATAAAATAAAGATAAGGAGAGGTTGCTATAGTAGTAACAACTTCCAAAACACAACAAAACAAGTAGCAAAATAAACACATGGGTTATCTCCCAAGAAGTGCTTTCTTTATAGCCATTAAGATGGGCTCAAGCAGTTTTAATGATGCACTCGCAAGAAATAAGAGTTGAAGCAAAAGAGAGCATCAAGAAGCAAATTCAAACACATTTAAGTCTAACCCACTTCCTATGCATAGGAATCTTGTACACAAATAAATTCATGAAGAACAAAGTGACAAGCATAAGAAGATAACACAAGAGTAACTTCAAAATTTTCAGCATATAGAGAGGTGTTTTAGTACCATGCAAATTTCTACAACCATATTTTCCTCTCTCATAATAATTTTCAGTAGCTTCATGAATAAATTCAACAATATAACTATCACATAAAGCATGCTTTTCATGATCCATAAACACATAATTTTTATCAACCTCAAAACTAATAGGATCAAAACTTCCAAACTCACTTTTATCAATAATGTAACAAGGTGATTGATCAATCTCAAAAGATATGGGACTCATAGATAAAGTCAAGAACTCTCCAATCCCATTTTCATTAGTAGTATAATTAATATTATCAAGTAACATAGGACCATCATCTAGAGATTTATCATAAACATTTGCCAAGCAAAACTCTTTAGTACCATGCATTTTGACATCAGGCACAAACAAAACATTATCATAAGATTTATCAAAGTAGCATGGATTATCATAAATAACAGTAGCATAATTATTCTCACAAGTTTTACTCATAGGGAATATTTCAAGAGAATCCACATGAACATAACATTCATCCTCCTTCGGTAAGCATGGAAGACAATCAAATAGTGTAAGAGATAAAGAGTTACTCTCATTAGAAGGTTGGCATGGGTAGCTAATCCATTCTTCCTCCTTTTGTTCATCTCTCTCCTCTTCTTTTTTTCATCCAATGAGCTTTCAGGTTCATCGATTTCCTCCTCTTTTTTATCCAATGAGCTTTCAGGTTCATCAATTTCTTCTTCCACCTGTTCCTGCAAATTGTGAGTGCATTTTTGTGCATTAATGAGTCTCTCTTTATAATCAATGATATAAGGATTATCACTATAGCTTTCTATGCAAAAATTAAGGATAGAAGAGACATAATCTTTAAGGTCCTTACAAACAACACAAGTTTCATAATTTTTAGACATGAAGGATTCTATCTCAGAGGCTCCCATAAATATGACAAATTGTTCTACCTCTTCGAACCCAAGATGAATATAGCTATTGCAATTATAGTTCTTAATTAAAACTTCCTCACTAAAGCCACATTGACATTTAAGATGTTTAGTATCCTGTTTAGAGCAACAGTTTATATCATGGTGTTTAAGCAAGATTTTAGCAATTGTATTCAGTTTTTTCTATCACAAGACTCATAACTTCTCCCGTTCTTGATTCTCTATAATTATTATATAATTCAATAAGCTCCAAATAGGTTGTAGGTTCTTCCATAACAACAGCTTTTAATTTTTAGGTTTTTCAAATTTTTATGGATTTTTGGGTATATGAGAAAAGTAAAACAAAACAAAAACAAAAGTAAACTAAGCAAAATAAAACTAGACAGAAATAAACTAAGCACAAATAAACAAGACAAAAGTAAACTAAGCAAAAAAAAAATATATAGAGAGAGAGGTGGAGTGTACTCCCCAGGTGAACTTATGAGTAGAGCTATGCCTCCCCGGCAACGGCGCCAGAAAATAGTCTTGATAACCCACAAGTATAGGGGATCGCAACAGTCTTCGAGGGAAGTAAAACCCAAATTTATTGATTCGACACAAGGGGAGGTAAAGAATACTTATAAGCCTTAACAACTGAGTTGTTAATTCAGCTGCACCTGGAAAAGCACTAGTAACAGGGTGATGTGAAAGCAGCAGTAATATGAGAGCAGTAATAACAAGTAACACAGCAGACAGTAGCGATAATATGAGAGCAATGGCACCGTAAAATAGTTGATACTACTTCCAATGTCATGTAGGAACGAGTATATGATGATGAGAGATGGACCGGGGTTCCCAGCTATCTACACTAGTGGTAACTCTCCAATAACAAGTGTTGGGTGAACAAATTACAGTTGGGCAATTGATAGGATTGAAATAGCATTAAGACAGAACATCAAAATTATTAATCATGTAGGCATGTTTTCCATATATAGTCATACGTGCTCGCAATGAGAAACTTGTACAACATCTTTTGTCCTACCGGCCAGTGGCAGCACGGCATCTAGGGAATCTACTCGGAAATTAAGGCACTCCTTTTAATAGAGCACCGGAGCAAAGCATTAACACTCCGTGAAAACATGTGATCCTCATATCTAAGCCTTCCCTCCAGTTGTCCCAATTTCTGTCACTTTGGGGCCTTTGGTTCCGGACATAGACATGTGCAAACAACTTGTAGATACAATCTAAGCAATAAGTATAGAGCTTAAATCTAAGATCATGCCACTCGGGCCCTAGTGACAAGCATTAAACACAACAAGATTGCAGCAACAATAACTTCACAAACTTAATAGATAGACTAATCATAATGTAACAATCCATCGGATCCCAACAAACACAACACCGATTACATCAGATGAATCTCAATCATGTAAGGCAGCTCATGAGATCATTGTATTGAAGTACATGGGGGAGAGAATACCAACTAGCTACAGCTAGAACCCGTAGTCCATGGGGGAACTACTCACGGAGCATGATGGAGGCGGTGGCGTTGATGGAGATGGCTTCCGGGCACTTCCCCGTCCCGGCGGCGTGCCTGAACCGCAGATTCCCGTCCCCCGAATTAGAGTTTCGCGATGGCGGCGGCGCCCCCGGAGTCTTTCTCGGAGTTTCGCCAATTCGTATCGCGTTTTAGGTCGAAAGGGCTTATATAGGCGAAGAGGCGGCGCAGAGGGCGCCCGGGGCTCCTCACAATAGGCCGGCGCGCCAGGCCCCGGGGCCGCGCCGCCTTATTGTGTGGTGGCTCTCTGGCCCGCCTCCGACTCTCCTTCGGTGTTCTGGGGTCTTCCAGGAAAAATAAGATTCTGGGCGTTGATTTCGTCGAATTCCGAGAATATTGCCCGAACAGCCTTTCTGGAACCGAAAACAGCAGAAAACAGGAACTGGCACTTCGGCATCTTGTTAATAGGTTAGTTCCGTGAAAATGCATAAAAACATTATAAAGTGCGAGCAAAACATGTAAGTATTGTCATAAAACAAAGCATGGAACATCGGAAATTATAGGTACGTTGGAGACGTATCACATGGCACACTCACTTATAGCTAGCAGTTGGCTATACTATTATATACTTTCTCTAAGGCATGGAGAGGGGACACCTACACAACAAAAAATTCTGCCGCAAAGGCGAGTAAAACCAAGATCCAATCTCTGGAAAAGCCAAGGTCTAATCTATCAGATTGGAGCAACGAGAAAGAATAGAGACTAACCCTCGTAGATCCAAAGCCTTAACGAGATCATATCTCGTGGTTGACGTAGACGATCCTTCCGGCGCTCGCAATCCGGCAAGCACTTCCGTACTCGGTCACACGCACGTCTGTCGATGTTGTCCTTCCTCTCCCCGTTCTAGCAGCAAGTGGAGGAGCAGATCCTCGAATCCCAGCAGCAGTGACAGCCGTGGTGGTGGTGGTGGTGGAGGAGAATTCCCCGCAGGCTTCGCCTAAGCCGGACTCAGGGAGAAAATTGGAGGGAGGAGAGGTGGCAACTAGGGTTGAGGGAAGGGGGAAATGGCCGGACACCCCTCCCCTATTTATAATGCGGGGTGGTGGCTAGGGTTAACCCCCAAGACCCACCAATGCCTAGGGCTCGACAAGCATGGTATAGGGGGAAGAAATCTCCCCCCAAGTCTTCCCCCTCAAATCTAGGGATTTGATCTTATCCCTTGGGGCTCGCCGGTTGGGCCTTCTGAGCCTATCGCAGCCTAGCCCATGAGGCCCCCCGCAGCAATCCCTCAACCCATGTGGCCCTTCCCGGGGTGGTAGGCCCACCCGTGGCCCCTCTAGAACCTTCTAGAAGCTCGAGTCAAAACACCGAACTTTTCCCGAACCCCGGAAGATGACTTCCATTATATGAATATTATTCTCTGGACCATTCCGGACCTCCTCGTGGTTTCCTGGATCCCATCTGAGACTCTGAACAATATTCGGTTTCCATCTCATATTCCAAATCTACTATACGACATCGAACCTTAAGTGTGTCACCCTACTGGCTCACGAACTATGCGTACATGATCAAGACACCTCTCTCGATCAATAACAAATAGCGGGTCCTAGAGATCCATAATGGCTCCCACATATTCAATGATTACTTCATGATCAAATGAACCATTGAAATACGATATTGATTCCCTTTGTCGCGCGATACTTTACTTATCTCGAGGTTCGATCCCCAGATCTCTATACCTAGTTCAACCTCGTTACCGATAAGTACTCTTTACTCGTACCTTGTGATGTCATCCCTTGTGATCTTGTCACATGCTTGCAAGCTAGTTCGATGACATTCCACCGAGAGGACCCGCAGCATATCTATCCGTCATCGGATGGACAAATCCCACTCTTGATCCATGCGCTTTAACTTATACTCGTTCGAATACTTAATCACATCTTTATAACCACCCATTTACGAAGTGGTGTTTGATGTAATCAAAGCACCCATCCGGTGTGAGTGATTTACACGATCTCATGGTCGATGTATTAGGTTACTATGTATCGAAAGCTTATAGCGAGAAGAACTCAATGACTTGATCTTATGCTACGCTTTTGTGGGTGCGTGTGCATTATATCATTCTTGTAATGACATAACCTTGTTATTAACAACATCCAATGATCATGATCAGGAAACCATGATCATCTATTAATCAACAAGCTAGTTTAACAAGAGGCTTACTAGGGACTCGTTTATGTTTACCAAACACACATGTATTAATGTTTTCAGTTAATACAATTATAGTATGGGATGCAAACATTTATCATAAACACAAAGATATAACAATAACCACTTCATTATTGCCTCTTGGGCATATCTCCAACTAGCCTCCCACTTGCAATCGGAGTCAATAATCTAGATTACATAGTAATGTACATAACACCCATGGCCTTCTCGGGTGTAGGTCATGTTTTCCTCTAGGGAGAGCTTTAGTCAACTGATCTACCACATTCAGCTCTGTGTGTATGATACGTCTCAATTGTATCTATAATTTTTGATGCTCCATGCTTGTTTTACACCAATTTATATATGTTTTGTTTACACTTTGTTGCACGTTTATACATTTTCCGACACTAAACTATTGACAAGATGCCACAAGGCTGCCTCCCCGTTTTCTACTATTTTGTATTTCAAAAAAATTGTATAGGAAATATTCTCTAATTGGAAGAAACTAAAGCCGAAGATCTTATTTTTCCGTAACGAAGACAGAGCCTAGAGGAGAGACGAAGAGGCGCCACAAGGAGGCCACACCAGGCCTAGGTACCCGCCAATGGGTGGCCCAGCACAAGGGGTGGTGTGGCCCCCTGTAGCATCCACCGACTTCGCCCTTCCGCCTATTTATTCACGATCTCGATGAAAACCTAAACACCCGAGCCTCCATCCACGAAAGTGCCATCGCGGCCCGCTCATCGCCGACCCTAGCCTCCGGAGGGCTCTGAAGCTCTTCCCGCCACCATGCCGGAGGGAGATCATCACCCGAGGCCTCTACATCGCCATGCCCGCCTCCAAAGTGATGCGTGAGTAGTTCATCCTCGACTACGGTCCATAGTAGTAACTAGAAGGATGTCTTCTCCAATGTGTGCCTCATGTTTAGATCTTCCGAGCTTCCTATCATGATCAAGATCATCTTTATGTAATGCTACATGTTGTGTTTGCCGGGATCCGATGAATATTGAATACTATGTTGAGATCGATTATATATTTGTCATATGTTATTTGTGATCTTGCATGCTCTCCGTTGCTAGTAGATACCCGGCCAAGTAAATGCTTGTGAATCCAAGAGGGAGTATTATGGTCGATAGTGGGTTCATGTCCCCTAGTTTTCCTCGGAAGAGTGACAATAACTTCTAAGATTGTAGATGTGCTATTGCTACTACGGAGAAAACAACAATATTTTGTCTAAGGATAATTCTATTATTTACTTTACTCACATTGCTTAATGCGATAATCGCTGCTTGCAACTTAATACCGGAAGGAGTTCGGATGATAAACTGAAGGTAGATTATTAGTCATAGACGTAGTTGGATTACGATCTATGTATTATGTGGTAATGCCCTAAACGTAGTCTCATAGTAATCATCTTGTCGTGTATTGTCTTTATTCTCGTTAATTGCCAAGCTGTAATTTGCTCACTCGAACTTGTTATTTATCTTTTGTGGAGAGACACCTCTAGTGGGAACCGGTGGACCCCTGGGCCCTTTCTTTTTACACTAATAAAATCACTCATGTTCTATTTACTTACCGCAAGCATTGTTCTCTTTAATTCCACTCGCAAACAAACATCTCTTTCCACACTATACAGCTAATCCTTTGTGCGGCTCAAGAAACCTAGTGGAGATTTGACAAACTCACTCCTAAGTTGGGGCAAAGTATTTGGGTTAAGTTGTGTGTGTGTTCCACGTTGTTGCCGACGCCGTAGTGCGCCCTCCTTACGACAAGTTAGTTAAGTAACACCTTCAAACGAACTCACGCCTTAATCCCACCGGGTCGATTAAACCTTGGTTTCTTACTCGAGGGAAAACTCGGCAACCGTGCTCATCATACCTTCCTCTTGGGGTTCCCCAACCTGGCATGTGCACCGCGCTCATCAAGCCACTTCTCTCGGGCGCTGCTTTCCGTGGAGAAAGAGGATTTCTTTCAAGGGGAGTCTCTCATCTCCAATCTCTTTTCTTTGTTATTGTTCTTCTTCAGTTTATTTTTTTTTACTTTGTCTTGTTTGCTTCTATTATATCAAAAACACAAAAAATTTAGTTTCTATTATAGCTTTTATTTCGTAGTGTCGTGCTTTTAATTTTGCTAAAATGGGTACTCCTGAAAACACTAAGTTGTGTGACTATTTACTAGCACAAACAACAATGATTTTATTTGTACAACCGGTTGCTCCACTCTGCTCCCGAAGCGCAGCTTTCTATGAAATTAAACTCGCTTTTGTTAAATTTTGTTATGAAAGAGCAATTTTCTCGGGGTGTTAGTACTCGATGATGTAGCTTTTCTCACCTTAATAATTTTGTTGAACTTTTGTGAGATGCAAAATTATAAGGATGCACACTGGAGACATTATTAAACCGATTGTTTCCTTCTCTTGAGAGGGAGAGCTAAAGATTGGTTGCTATCTTTAGTTAGAAATAGTATTG